>NC_056731.1:1812962285-1813072285 GCF_019279795.1 Protopterus annectens
TCCAGATAAAAATTCCTTCAACACTCCTTCATACACAGTTTAAATCAATTTAAATACTGTATTTTTTAAAAAAAAAGTGCAGAAAAAGGTACTTAAATTCTCTTATACGTCCAGTTGAATATAACCAAGTTTTTAGCTGGCCAAGCTGAAGTTTTAAAGCACACCAGTTTAAATATGCAAGGACAGAAAATCAAAGAATGTGGCTACCCCCACACCTGTAATTACTAGCAAATAACAAAATTCAGCCAACACTAGCTTTAGTTCAAGGTAGTTCCCGGGATTCAAGGCGGATGCCCCCTTGTGGAGTGGGATAACTGTAGCTGTGCGCCACTCAGTGGGCACGAAGCCTGAGGTGAGGCTATGATTAAACGTTACACTTAGGTGAGGTGCCAGTAAATTTTGTAGTTCATGTAGAACACAGCCTGGGATGTCATCTGGTCCCATGGATGCTGTATTCTTAGCTTTGGAGAGTACGGTTTCTACCTGTGTGGCCGTGATTACCGGAATTTGGCAATCTTTTGGTACTGAGATGGGCCCTTTAGGGGGGGGGGGGTGAAGTTGGCACTAAATCGATCTGCCAGGATATTGGCAATATCCAAGTAAGGAATTTCAACTCTGCACTTTCAGCTGGCTCGAAAGGAGGTAGAGTGAGCTTTTCCAATACAAAGTTAAGGGCCCAGGCTGGAGTAGGGGCTCTCCTGGGTGGTCTTAAGTTTTTGGCCCCTCTGAGAAATTGCTTCAGCAGTGGAGCTGCATGAGCTGAAATGGCTGATGCATGAATTTTGATGGGGGAAAAGGAAAGGCCCTTGTGAAGTATCTCAGTTAAGTACTGAAGAATCTGATGTAAATTGGGTGCTGCTGTGCCCATCCCATGAGTTTGGCTCCAGGAACAGAATCTTTTCCATTTTTCAGCATAGGATTTTCTAGTATTAGGCCTCCTTGCCTCCAGAATGACATCCATCACTTGCTTACTGAGAGATGGGAATGGAGAAATCAGATAATTAGCCAGGCTGCCAGGTTCAGGGTTTGAAGCTGTGGGTGCAGAATCTGACCCCCCTGCTGAGACAGCAGAGCAGGGGTCTGAGGCAGAGGCCATGGTGCCAGCAGTAGGAACAAACCAAACAAGCACACGCACGAGAGACTAAGTGCATGGTCCAAACCAAAGCAGAAAGTAAGTCCAAAAACAGACCAGCACAATGGTAGTTCGGCTAAAAAACATTTATTGTTGAATAAACTTCCAAACCAAGAGTGTTATATCTTAATTGGCAGGCAAACCGGTTCCAGCTATAAAAAGCCTTCTTCAGTGCTAAACCACAAATGATCAACAGCTGAGCAGCTCCAACATCCTGGTATTATATAGAAAAATATTTAAAGGCATATTGCTGAAAAAATAAATTCCTTAAATGTATTCACATGTCATACATACTAAAATATTTATTTATTATCTATTATATCTTGATATCATTATAACAGAAATTGACATGTGTGCAAATAAACTTCTAAATAAATCAATCAACAATATGCATAAAGAGGTAGGCTGACATGTTATTCCATTTCATTTAATCCAGGTTTGAACAAAGCACCTAACCTGGTTATCCACATAGTTTCCATATTGTCAAGTTTATCATGCCAGCCTGCTTTGAAATTCCTGTGCATTTGGATCTTATCTATAATAATAAATTTAAAAAGTGCAGTTGGATGGTTGATGGTATGTTTATACAGGGCATTGGAAAAACGGTGGTTTCTAATGGCACTGAGGTGTTCACTGATCCTCAATTTGAATGGTCTGGATGTCTGACCAACATAAAAAGAGGAACAGGTGCATGTGGCTAAATAAATGACCCAATCTGAACTACAGTTCCCAAAAATGTTAATCTTGTATACCTGAGATGTATTTTTGCTTGAAAATTCCTTGGTTTTAAGAATGTGTTCACAGGCACTACAATATCCACATGGGAAACATCCCACCAAAGGGTCACCAAATAAAGTAGTTTGAACTGTTGTGGCTGGTGTGTATCTCTTGTAATGAGTGAAGCGAGAATGTATAGTGCGACCCCTACGGTATGAGAAAGCACATTGGTCTGGTAGAATATCATTAAGAAGTTCATGAGACTTTAAAATGTCCCAGTGTCTGTTAATGATTTTCCTGAATCTAAATGTATTATTGCCAAAAGTGGTTACAAACCTAATGGGCTGGACAGAATTGGATGTGTCATCGGACTTCGAATGTTGGTATTTTAGTAAAGTGGAACGTGCCATCTTCCTAGTCTGGTCAATAGTTTGAGAAATATGGTATCTAGAATATCCACGACAAATAAACCTATTGGACAGGTCTTGTACACAAACTTGATGTTGTTCTTCTGATGAGCATATACGTTTCATACGTAAAAATTGGGATTTGGGAATGTTTCGGATGATGTGGCGGGGGTGAGAGCTTGATGCATGTAGCAATGTATTATATTGAGGAACTTCCTATGTACCCTGGTAGCCAATGTGTGATCTTCCAGTCTAGAAATAACAACATCCAAAAAAACAATCTCTTGATACTCTATATTCAGAGTAAATTGTATATCCCAAGGATTGTTATTGAGGTACCTGACAAAATCAAACACATGGACCTTATCCCCATGCCACACCATCCAACAGTCATCTAGATATCTTCTCCAGATGTCCAAATCGTTAATATACAGATTGTGATGTACATCATATATGAATGATTGTTCAAAGAAGCCCATAAATAAATCAGCATATATGGGGGCAAAAGAAGCCCCCATTGCCGTACCTTTAATCTGCCAATATGGTTGTCCATCAAAGTAAAAAATATTTTTACACAACACATACTCAGTAAGTGTGACAAGAAAATTATTGAAACCAGTGGAATATAATTGTGATTTGCCCAACCAATAGGAGATCACAGCTATGCCAGCTTCATGGGGGATGCTCGTGTAGAGAGATGCAACATCTAAGGTACATAACCACCAGTCCGCTTCTAATTGTGAATCTTGGATGATGTTGAGGAATTGCGTAGTATCTTGTATCCCGGATCTTAGATGAGACAATAAGGGTTTTAAATATTAAGTCAGAAAAGCAGATAGTGGTTCAGTAAGAGAACCCCTCCCAGAGACAATAGGTCTACCTGGGGGGTTAGTGGGATGTTTGTGGATTTTTGGAAGAAGATACAAATATTGAGGCATAGGTTCCACCACTTTAAGTTGTTTACAAACCTGTTTACTAATAATACCTTTGTCTGTTGCTAAATCCAAAAAAGAGTCTATCTGTGCCTTGAAATTAGGTGTAGGATCAATAGCCATACTAATATGGCGTGGGGATAAGGCCCATGTGTTTGATTTTGTCAGGTACCTCAATAACAATCCCTGGGATATACAATTTACTTTGAATATAGAGTATCAAGAGATTGTTTTTTTTGGATGTTGTTATTTCTAGACTGGAAGATCACACATTGGCTACCAGGGTACATAGGAAGTTCCTCAATATAATACATTGCTGCATGCATCAAGCTCTCACCCCTGCCACATCATCCGAAACATTCCCAAATCCCAATTTTTACGTATGAAACGTATATGCTCATCAGAAGAACAACATCAAGTTTGTGTGCAAGACCTGTCCAATAGGTTTATTTGTCGTGGATATTCTAGATACCATATTTCTCAAACTATTGACCAGACTAGGAAGATGGCACGTTCCACTTTACTAAAATTCCAACATTCGAAGTCCGATGACACATCCAATTCTGTCCAGTCCATTAGGTTTGTAACCACTTTTGGCAATAATACATTTAGATTCAGGAAAATCATTAACAGACATTGGGACATTTTAAAGTCTCATGAACTTCTTAATGATATTCTAGCAGACCAATGTGCTTTCTCATACCGTAGGGGTCGCACTATACATTCTCGCTTCACTCATTACAAGAGATACACACCAGCCATAACAGTTCAAACTACTTTATTTGGTGACCCTTTGGTGGGATGTTTCCCCTGTGGACATTGTAGTGCCTGTGAACACATTCTTAAAACCAAGGAATTTTCAAGCAAAAATACATCTCAGGTATACAAGATTAACATTTTTGGGAACTGTAGTTCGGATTGGGTCATTTATTTAGCCACATGCACCTGTTCCTCTTTTTATGTTGGTCAGACGTCCAGACCATTCAAATTGAGGATCAGTGAACACCTCAGTGCCATTAGAAACCACCGTTTTTCCAATGCCCTGTATAAACATACCATCAACCATCCAACTGCACTTTTTAAATTTATTATTATAGATAAGATCCAAATGCAAAGGAATTTCAAAGCAGGCTGGCATGATAAACTTGACAATATGGAAACTATGTGGATAACCAGGTTAGGTGCTTTGTTCAAACCTGGATTAAATGAAATGGAATAACATGTCAGCCTACCTCTTTATGCATATTGTTGATTGATTTATTTAGAAGTTTATTTGCACACATGTCAATTTCTGTTATAATGATATCAATATATAATAGATATAAATATATTAGTATTTATGACGTGAATACATTTAAGGAATTTATTTTTTCAGCAATATGCCTTTAAATATTTTTCTATATAATACCAGGATGTTGGAGCTTCTCAACTGTTGATCATTTGTGGTTTAGCACTAAAGAAGGCTTTTTATAGCCGAAACCGTTTTGCCTGCCAATCAAGATATAACACTCTTGGTTTGAAAGTTTATTCAACAATAAATGGTTTTTAGCCGAACTACCATTGTGCCGGTCTGTTTTTGGACTTACATGGTGCCAGCAGTGACACACTGCGCAAGAGGGGGTACCAGTGTTGGCATGGCCAGTCTGGTGCAATCAGTATTGTCCTTGGTTTGTCCTGTTTGATCTTTAGTAGTACCTTGGAGAGGAGAGGCAGAGGGGGAAAGGCATAAACCGATAGGTTTTTCCAGGTGAAGGACAGAGCATCCACTTTTCAAGCTTGTTTGTGGGGAGTCCTTGTGCAGAATATGTCCAATTGGTAGTTCTGGGGGGAGGCAAACAGATCTATCTCTGGGCTCCCCCATTTGCTTCTCAAAATGTTGAATATCTTTGGTTCCTGTTTCCACTCGTGTGGATCCATGAGATTTTTACTTAGGTTGTCTGCCGGTGTATTTAGCTTTCCTGGCAGGAATTGAGCCTGTAGGTACACTTGGTTGCTCAAGACTGTGTTGCACAGAGCCATAGCTAGTCTGCAGAGAGGGTATGAGTGGGTTCCCCCCTGCTTGTTTTTGTACCACATAATAGTGGTATTGTCCGTCTTTACCAATAATTGTCCTGGAAGAATCTGGTCCTTGAAGGCTGTCAGAGCATACTGTAAAGCTAACATTTCTTTTTGATAGATATGCAGGTGCATTTGACTTGGGTTCCATTTGCCCTGAATGCACTGCCCTGCCAAGTGAGCCCCCCATGCATAGTCTGATGCATCTGTTGTTAGGGTTTGGCGGCAGGGGGTAGAGTGAATGGCAGTCCCTTGTTTTGGTGGCAGGCCTCTGCCCACCAAAGGAACTCTATCTGTAGACAAGGTATGATAGGAATCATTGATTCTAGAGCCTGAGAATGTTGACACCATAGGCTTTTTAGATACCATTGTAGTTTCCTCATATGCAGTCTTGCATATGGAATTAGTAGAATGCAGGAGGCCATGAACCCCAGGGCTTGCAGAATTTTCCTTGCAGATAGCTGGGTCTTTGTAGCCAGTAGTTTGAAGTAGGCTGTCAAATTAACTTTTTTCTCTGGCATGAGGTAGGCCATCTGGGAAGTTGTATTCAAGCTTGCTCACAGGAATACAATTTTTAGGCAGGTTACAAGATGTTATTTCTTTTCGTTTATGGTTTACCCCAGAGAAGTTAGCAATTTCTTTACAATGCCAGATGATTTAATAGTATGTCCTGGCTTTCTGCCTGAATTAGACAATCGTCCAGGTATGGGTATATTTGAATGTTTCTTTGCCTGCAAAATGCAATGACTGGAGCTAGGCACTTTGTGAATACCCTGGGCGCAGTAGATAAGCCAAAGGGCAGTGCAGAGAACTGACAGTGCATGCAGCCTGCTCTGAAGCATAGGTATCTTCTGCAAGATTCCCTTACTGGGATGTGCAGGTAGGCTTCCTTTAAATCCAGTGTTGCCAACCAGGTATCTTTGTCTAGCACGGGAAGCAGCTGATGAATAGTTAGCATTCTGAATTTTGGGATTACCAAAAAATGTGTTTAGGATAGGCAGATCCAGGATAGGATGCCAGGAATTGTCTTTTATGGGTACCAGGAAAAGTCTTGAGTAGAAACCTTAACCCCATTCTTCTTCTGGAACAGGATGAATAGTCCTGATGCTTAAAAGAGAGAGAACTTGCTTTTGAGCCTCTGCCCACTGATTTGGGGGTAGGTATGGCCAGCCATTAGGAGTTGGTAAGGAGTGGAAGTGGAATCTGTATCCTTAGGAAACTATATTTAAAACCCATTTGTCCTGGGTAATGAGTTCCCAATTTTTTGCATGCAGGGCAATCTTTCCCACTAAAGGAACAGTCAGTTGAGCAGGGCTTGGAAGGTTTAAAGTTAAGTCATTGAGACAGTTTACCATAGGGGGGAGTCTTACTACTCCCTGCTTTGGAAGTGGGAGCCCCCCACTGCTTAGGCCGGAGAGTACCTTGGGACTGAAGCCTGGGCGTTCTGTTGGTTCTGGGTTTGGAATGAGAAGGCCTGGAAGAGGCAGGAAAGGACCAATTCTTAGAGGGCCAATGCCTACTAAATCTGGGAGGTTGTACTTGCAGGAAATGTTTAACAGTTTGCCTAGATTTAGCTTTTTCCTCTATCTTTTTAAGTAGTACTTCTGCTTTGTTGCCAAACAGGCGGTCTTGGTTTAAGGGAGCATCCAGTAATTTAGCTTTAACATGATCTGGCAAAGATTGCTCCTTAAGCCAAGCATGCCTTCTAAGTACAGAACCAGTGACAGCAGCCCTGCAAGATACCTCTAATGAATCAAAACCACATCACAAAGTACTTTTTCCAACTTGTTCAGCAGAATGCATTAAATCCTGTAATTCTTTATTTTCAGCACAGTCAGGAATCAACATAATTTTCTGTTTAAGCAGTCCAGTAATATGCTGCTGATACTTTAACATATGAAACTGGCAGTTTAAAGCCCTAATGGACAAAGTAGCAAAAGTGTATACCTTCTTTCCCCATCTATCCAGTGCCCTGGAATATCTAACAGAGGGGGTAGGATTTTTGGCAGTAGTAGCCTTAATGCCCTTGGGTACCTGTGAAATGATCTCAGGATCCGCAGTAGGATTTTTAAAGAGGAACTTGTGAGAGTCAGGAACCCTGTAATACCTATCAGGTTTTCTGGGAGCAGGAGGTAAAGTATCAGGGGCCAGGCTAGATTCCGAGAAAGCATCATCTACAATGTCCAGTACAGGAGGGATAGCTAAAGGCCTGTGTTGAGTCAGGAGTAAGAATTCCCTAAGCATCTTTTTGGAGTCAGAGTAATCCTGGCTTTCCCAGCGGAAATGCCCCCTAAGAGTATGCAAGGTTTCACCAAAAGAGAAATCCTCTGGAGGGGAAGCAGAGGGAATGGAGTCCTCTGCATCAGAATCCTCATAGGTAGATAAGGGCAAATCCTGGTCATCAGAGAAAACAGAAATTTCAGAATCCTGATCAGAAGGAAAATCAGTCCTAGGTCTTTTAGAGGGGGAAGGGTGGCTTCCCCTGATTAGAGTAATAAGGGCCTCAGCCATTCTTATCCTTTGCTTTTTAGGCATAGAGGCCTGACCATGCGGTCTGGACATCTTTTTTTTAGGCATAGATCGAGTTTTATGCCTTGAAGAAGATGGCGTCAGTTTAATATGCAAGTCAGTAGACCTGAATACACCCTCATAAGCCGGTGCCTGCACAGCGGCTCCGGACCCATCCAAGGTAGAGACATCCGCAGGTTCCACAGTCGAAGAAACATATCATGGCATACCGGACTCCGAATGGGTCTCAGTAGAGGCCTGCGAATCTGAAGTAGCAGGTATCAGGGGCTGTGAAAGTGCCTCAATGAGTACCGGTGAACTGGCGACTAGCTTAGGAGAAGCGTCATCGGCAGCTTTGGACCTAAGCCGTCTGTCTTTATCTTTGCGTTTTTTCAGAATGTTGGTAGTCAGGTGGTCTACTGAAGCCATTTCTGGATAATTGAACCAAGTACCAAAATATTTGGATGCGAAAATGAACCAACGACAAATAGTACGAGGTTTGAATAAGGCAAAAACCGACAGCGAGGTACGTCGTGGTCTGGGCCTATGCAAGGAATGCAGTACGAATGAAAATCTTTATGAGGTATTTGCTTTCCACAAGAAATACAATTGTTAACTTTTACTGAAATCGGTTTGAGCAAGAAAAAGTTTCCCCAAAGGGGTACTTAGCTTAGTTGAAGACTTCGGTTATGAAACTCGAAAACAAAAATTTCAGGAGTCGGCCGACCGGCACTTGCGAACTGCTTCTGCTTCGGGCACCGCACAGCAACAAAGACCGATAAAATGGCATCAGCTGCATGCTTTATACCCCTGACTACCCGACGTCATAGAAGATGAGACGGCAACCAATGCAGGACCCAAGACTTTGATAATCAGGCCGGCTGAGGGCTACTGCAAGCAGATAACCCAAATGGGATGACTGCAACAGTGAAACATGAAGAACATCAGAGGAATTTTAGGATGTTCGACCCTTAGATAGTTTAGGAGATCTAAGCTTATTTGCCCTTGCACATGCATATCACAAAAAAACAGAATCTACTTTACGGATAACGTTAGAAATATTCTTGTTCACCGATTTCCTTATAATCAGTTGATTGTAACAAGTCATTGATTTTATTTACATAAAAAGGTAAATACATCACCACAACAGCTCCTGCCATCTGCTACTTTGAGGACTATATGTTTGTTCTGAACTAAAGTATGCAAAGCTTTAAACTCACCTTAGCTCAAGTTAAAAATTATTCAATACATGTTTACCTGTAAATAATTCATAAATTTCTTTGTCAACAGCAGTGGGTGGATAAGAGATCCAAGACAGGTTTCCAGGACCCCTCTTTCCTGGAGATCAGAAAAAACCCAAGCCCCTCTCCGTCTGTGAAGCCAACTGACTGGTACCCTCATCCAGCAGCCCCTGCAAGACCCCTGGAAAATGAGAAGTCTGTTCTGCAGGGAGTTGAGGAATACTGGAAAATGAGGGAAGGGTCCTCAAGGTCTCAAAGTTAATTCTGCCAGATAACAGACAGAACTCATGTGTCTGTGGTAATCAGCTACCAAACTTGGACAGGAACAGAAAGCCTGAGGGATAAGGGAACCTGGCCAAGAGGAAGGGACAGCAGACAGTCAGATGGCTGCAGATTTCTAAGGAAAGAACTGCTTCTGAGGTCTGAGCGTTTGAGTAGGCTTACTTGAGAAAACACACTTTGATGCCTTCTTAGCTAAGGAAGCCTGCCAAAGCAGCCTACACAAAAAAGCAGTCTTATTAGAGTAGTTCCTTTGAAACTTCGGAATAGGCAAGACAAAAATCTACTTCAAATCTTACATAACTTTACCTTGATCATGTAAGGTCTTGAAAAGGTCAGCCACAGCAGTGCCAAACACATTTTGTTTATATAAGGGAGTGTCCAGAAGCTTTGCTTTGATATCATCTGGCAAGGCTTGAACACAAAGCCAGGAAAAGTGTCTCATCACCGAGTCAGAGGCAGCAGCGCTACAGAATGCATCAGCTGCATTTACTAGAGTGACGTGCAACCAGAGAAGTGGAAATAAGCAAGGAGAGAGTTGAGGTCCTACCCTCAGAGTCAGACATATCAAAACAACCATCCCAATCTATGAGTCTGGTAACTGAAAGCCCTGAAGGCTAAAATAGCTAAAGTGTAAACCTTCTTACCAATCCTCTCCATAGCTCTACTGTCCTTATCTGATGGGAGGAGCTTGGAAGAAGGCAACAGCCTAGAAGGCTTATCAGTAGATACAGAAATCACTGCAGGACCAGATGAAGGGCACTTGTAGAAGAACATGCAGGCACGTGGCACCTTTTAGAACCTGTTAGATTTCTTAGGAGCTGCAAGTTGATGATCTGAAGTCAGGGAAGCAGCAGAGAAGGTATCTAATACAGCGGCCAACAGAGGAGATACAGCTGAAGGTTTAGGAGAGTCCATTTGTAACAACTCATCATGTCTTTTCTGTATGTCTTCTAATTGAGAGCAATTCTGTTTGAAATGCTCCATCATATGCAGGACCATGTCACCAAAGGAAAGCTCCTCCAAAAACTGACAGGTTCCCCCTCCTCAGATCCATAGTCTAAAGGTGAAAGTAACTAAGAGGAATTTTTTTTTTTTTTTACAGACATTCGAAGTTTTACAACTTCAGCCATATGCTGTTGACCATATGGTATTCGAAGTTGTAAAGCTTTGATCATCTAATATATACCCTAGATTTGGTATGCTGACCAGACATTGGGCTATACTTGGCAGGATATCCCACAGGTTATGAATGCTCCAACAGTGATACAAGACAACATTCTTATTTTCAAAAAAAAAGCTCAACCTGAAGAAGATAACTAAGTGACATTAAGAAAGACTATAGACAGTATTCACAGTGACACTACTTTATAATGTAAATAAAGTCAGCTGTGGGCTTTCTTGCAGACTACAAAAACACAGAGGCATTCTGATAAACATGCCTCCCCAAAGCAAAAGCATAAAGTATGTAAGATGAATAAGTGTTAGGGGAGAGCTGTTATGAGGATAAGATGCCTTACACGTTGGCATATTACTATATGCATACATACAGACATACATTAAAGGGCCTCATTTACATACAGAAAGCATAACGGATCTCAAATTTACATAACTAAGCACCAATTTCCCTTGAGAATACTCATGTTAGGGGGAAAATTAATTCACTGACCTAATGGAAAATAAATGAAAAGCTACTACAAAACTGTTTAAAAGGAGGTACAGTAATTGACTTCACTTCAAGAAGCATTTGTTTTATTGTTATAACTACTGAAGGGATCACTGGGGAAATCAGATTTGGTGTAATTTACTGCTTGTGCACACATGGTAAAACTACCGAAGGGATTGCTGAGGAAATAATGAATATTACTGTCATTTACTGCTTGTGTATACATGGTTAAACTACTGAAGGGATCACTGGGGGCAGGTCTGTAGATTGTAAAGATGCACAGCAATGCTTTTAACAATGGGTATTCATACAGTGCGAGTATTGCAAGAAATCTTCATTAGCACAAGCCACTTTCCACAAGTTCTCATTTACATCTCTTACTTAATTTGCGTACACAAAGTCTAAGGCATTACATGTTACCATAAATAGCCTCTATAAATAGCAGCCTAGGTATGATCACTCACAGACATCATAGATACCCCTACTATGTTTGCACTACTATGAATACCTCCCTATAAATGTGACAGTGGGAGATGATAAATTTTATTTATTTATTCCAGTTTGATTACCGGGGAGATCCACTGGGCTAGGGGACCCGTTTTCAGTAGAGGCCCGGGGAGAAAAGCTCCACAGAACAAAGTTTATTAACATAAACATTTTTTTCAAAGATAGTTTAAAACACAGACAGTGGGTTTCTTCAACAAGAAAGAAATAGACAGTCAATACAATTTCAATTTAGTTCATGAGATAAATGAGAATATAGCATAATAGCTAGATTTTGCTGTTTAGTTAGGAGTATGAATTTGCAATTGAGAGTGAGGTTAGGAAGGTAAGAAGGTTAGCTAGGAGAGAAGGGGAGGAGAGTTTGAGAGGTATGGGTGGAAGAGTGCAGTTGCATTTCCTATTTAGGAAGAGGTAGGAATGAAGTTGAGATTTGAAGTTATTAAGGTTGTTACAGGTCCTTAGGTAGGAGGGCAAAGCATTCCATTTTTTAGCTAGGGTAAAGGATAAGAGAAGCTAACCAGCTGGGTGCTTGGGTTTTTGAACGGTGATCAGGTTTTGGTGAGAAGATCTAAGGGGTCTGGGAGGGGAATAAGGCTGTAGTATATTGGATAGAGCTGGGCAGTTAGAGGGTTGGAACAATAATGTGTGGGCTGTGGTTAATTGGTGAAAGTCTAGTAGGTTGGGGAGTTCAAGCCAGTTTATAGAGTGTAGGGAAATGCAATGATGAGAGGAGGATTTGGCACTGGTGGCAAATTTGGAGATTTTGTTGTAGCATACTTCCAGTTTGGAGATAAGTGTGGAAGATAAATTTGTGAGCATAGGAGTGCCGTACATTAGAGAGGGAAGGAGATAGGTAGAGGCAGGAGTTAGTCTGGAGGAAGGAGAGAGGAAGTGGTTGTTTCTATATAGTCCAAGTTTTATGTGAGTTTTTTTGATGTTTAGCTGGATATGACAGTTAAATTTTAGTTGATTGTCAATTGTGACACCGAGAAGTTTGGCAGAGGGTACGATCTCGATAGGGGAGTTGTTGAGGCTGGTAATATGAAGAGAGTTTTCATCAAGAGGGGAGGATTTTGAGGGAGAGAATAGAAGGATCTTAGTTTTATTGGCATTAAGAGACAGGTGATTTTGGAGCATCCAGTTTTCAGTGGTTGAGAAGGCATTTTGAGTCAGAGATTGGAGCTCTGTTAGGCTAGTGGCGCAGCAAATCAAAGTGGAATCGTCAGCGTATTGTACAATTTTGGTGTTAGGAATAGCTTTATGGAAGTCATTAATAAAGATATTGAATAGCAAAGGGCCAAGTATGGAACCTTGGGGTACTCCAGTGGGAGTAGGAAGGAAAGTGGAGGTGGCTTGGCCCCATTTCACTGCTTGGGACCTATTAGAAAGATAGCTAGAGAACCATGAAAGAGTTTTTTGGGAAAGGTTAAGATTAGAGAGATGGTTTAGAAGGTGGGTATGAGAGATGTTATCAAAAGCTTTGGATAAGTCTAGCAGGACAGAAGATACCAAATTACCAGAGTCACGGGCTGAATTGACAGAATGTAAGAAGGAGAGAAGGGCTGTGTTAGTACTGTGTCCTGGGCGGAAGCCGTGTTGGGTAGGGGAGAGTAGCTGGTATTTGGTAAGGAATGGTAAGAGCTGTAGGTGGATACATTTTTCAAGAATTCTGGAGATAGGGGAAAGGATGGCTATGGGGCGGAAATTGGAGACATTACAGTTTTTGCCACCCTTGTGGAGTGGAAGAATATATGCAGTACGCCATAGTTTGGGTACATATGATTCAAGTAATGATCTATTGATCAGGATGCTGATAGGCAGAGCAATAGCATCTGAAGCTATTTTTAAGGAGGAGGAGGATGGAATGCTGTCAGGGACATTGGAGCAAGGCTTTAGTTTATAAAAAAGTTTCTTTATTAGATTGGTGGAGACGGGTTTAAGTTCAAAATTTGGGTGGGGAGGGGAAGATTGGGCAGGGAGGGGAGGAGGGTTATTATTGGTGAAGGTCTTAGTAAGTTCAGCAATAGAGGAGGTGAAGAAGGTATTGAATAGTGAGGCAATTTCTGAGTCAGATTTGCTGGTGTCAGGACAGGGGTTGTTTTTTGTTCCTGGCCTGAGGAGGGAATTAATATAAAGGTTAACTACTTCTTTCTGTTACGTTTCCACTATACAGTTATCTGTTATATTATTTATTTATTTATTTACATTTGTTGACCGGGAGTGTCCGACTGGACGTAGGTCCATTTTCAGCGGAGGCCCGGGGAGAAAAGCTCCACAGTTAAATTAAACAGACAGTAGTTACACTGGATTACATAGCGATTAACAATTTGATTAACATAGCAATTAATTACAAACATATTTACAGATGAAGAACATAGTACATCAGTAGACAACTAGAATCTTTATCTGCGAAGTACATAACAGACATTAACAAATGTTATAATAAGAAGTTCCTGCTGTATAATAAGTACTAGGCTTGTGAGCATCTGAGCTTGCTATAATCAAGGTAGTTAGTGGGGTGGAAAGAAAGGTAGTGGTTGGAATGGGTGGGTGATATAAGAGTGGGAGTTGCAAGGGCATAGCCAGCATGTTTTTAGGTGAGCTTTTAGTAAAGTTTTGAAGTGGGTGCATCACGGTACAGAGGTAATTGTGGGTGGGAGGGAGTTCCATAATTTGGCTATGGTGCAAGAGAATAGTGCTCCACCAGCAGAGTTATCGGCTTTAGTGATCTGCAAGTGATTTTTGTTGCTGGATCTTAGTGGTCTGGTGGTGCAATAGGGTTGGAGTAGATTCTGGAGGGATGGAACATTTAGTGGATGGTTTA
Organism: Protopterus annectens; assembly: GCF_019279795.1. NCBI lineage: Eukaryota > Metazoa > Chordata > Ceratodontiformes > Protopteridae > Protopterus > Protopterus annectens. The sequence goes on from NC_056731.1 coordinate 1,812,976,551, forward strand.
CTAGTTTGTGGGCGAGTGAGAGTTGATACCATTGAAGGAGGTGAGGGAGTTCAAGCCAGCCCAGTTCAGCAAGTGAGAAACAGTGGTGACTACGGTAGGATGCCCCTGTGGCGAATTTGGTGATTTTGTTGTAGCAGGTCTCTACCTTGTTTAGATCGCATTGCCTTAGTTTGGTATATATTGGAGAGGCATAAAGTAGGGTGGAGATAAGGTGGGAATTTGCTACTGAAATCTTGGTGAGAAGTTGCTTATTTCTGTATAACGCTCCTAGTTTTTTTTTGGACTTTTTTTATGGTCATGGATATGTGAATGTTAAATTTTAGTTTATTGTCTATTTCCACTCCTAGCAATTTGGTGTGTTCAGTTGGGTATATAGTGGTGTTGTCTTTTGCTGTGATGTTAAAAGTGAGAGTGGTTTTGAGTATGTTTGGTGGGTTGGAAGATGAGTAGTTTAGTTTTGTTTGGGTTGAGTATTAATTGGGCATCAGATAACCAAGTTTCAACAGAGGTAAAGGCTTCCTGTGTGACTTTTTGCAGTTTGGGTAGGGACTGGGCTGAGCAGATGATGGTTGAGTCATTGGCGTATTGTATGAGTGTGCCATGTTTGGAGGCAGAGGCTAGATTATTGGTGTAAACACAGAAGAGTAGGGGTCCAAGGATGGATCCTTGGGGAACCCCTATAGAGACAGGTAATTGGGGAGATATGTCATTATGCCATACAATGGATTGTTGGCGGTCAGACAGGTACTCTGAAACCAGTTGGTGACTGAGAGAAGGATAGGTTATTGAGGACAGAGATGAGTTGTTTGTGTGGGGCCATGTCAAATGCTTTAGATAGGTCTAGGAAAGTAGCAGAGGAGAGATAGCCATTGTTTTTATGCTGAAGGCTAGTGTTAGTAAAGGAGAGTAAGGCAGTGGTGGTGCTATGGTTTGGTCAGAAACCATGCTGAGTATTGGAAAGGAGGTTGTTAGTAAGGAGGTAGTCTGTGATATATATATATATATTACATGTACCTGTATATAATGTGCAAGAATAAAGAAATTGTACATCATTTGCTAGTACCAAAGCCTTACAGGATTTTGGTTAAGAAACTTGCATTTAGTCATCTACATGGAAGTCACTTGAGAACTGAAAAAGCTAACAGCTGAGTACTAGGCAAAATTTATTAGCCAAGAACTATAAAAGAAAAAGAAATAACCTGCCCAGAATGTCAAAAAGTACGTATACAACTAGGATTCATAAAAGTCCTTTTTTCCAGTGCCTATTATGTATGTCATTAAAGCATTGATTATAGACATTGCTTAACCATTGGCAAACTCTATCAGTGGGTATCAGTACATATTGAGTGAGTACTCCGAAAAAGTTACTTCTTGACCAAGTGTAAACTCTATTATCAACAGCTATGCAACAGGTGTGCCAATGTTTTCAGGTTAAGCACTTAAAAACATTAATATTCAGGTTGAAAAAAGTAACTGAATAAAAGTAAAAAGTGGGAGCAGTTGTTACCCTACTTGTTTGCAATAAAATGGGTACCATACCTGGGTTTACCCCCATTAAAATGGATGTATGGCAGGCATCCAAGACATCTAATTAATACAGCTAAACAAATCTGGGAAGATGATGAAAAAACAGAAATACAAAAGGATACAGATGACAACTTTATTACTGAAAGAGAAAACAGTGGAAGTAAAACAAGTGTAAATAGAAATCAGGGACATTGGCAAGCATACACTTCATAAACTATAATGTCTAGTCATTGGCAGAGAGGGGTGGCAAACCCTCTGGAAAAATGCATTCTTGAAATGTTGCCTGTTGGTAAAGGCACTTTTGAGTTAAAAGCTCCTACCAAAGAAAACAGAGTCAAATTACAACTGTCACTCTTCAAAAGAAATACCTGGATTTGTAATTAAAAGTTAATGTAAAATCCTATTCTGCTGCTGAGCCTGCCATAGGTATTAATGACTTTCACTATACCTCTACTTTTAAAGTGAATGGTGTGGTCTTCCAGGGGAGAGGGGGTGTTGATTATCCTATGCTGAGTGTCCCAAGACATTTATTTACTCAGACAATACAAGCTGACAGTGATGACCCCTTCTCCCTGCAGTATCCTACTTACTTTCCACAACATCAGTATGTTTTCCACAATATCAGTATGTTTTTTTTCATACATACATGAAAATGAAGTCAAATTAGACACGTTATCTTGTGACCTGGACATTATTAATACTAGTTTAACTACTGATGGTTTATTTGATCACTATTACACCAATTATTATAACCTGTTCAAAAAAACTGATGAAACTTGTGATGGAATAAAAACCAGGAAAGTTAGAAAACTGCAGAGATACTGAAGCTTATGCCAAAGGTAAGGCATATCCCCCACCCCCAAGGCTTCTGAACCTGGGCAGCCAATAGCAGTGACAGAATCAGATGGACAGCAGGAGGGCTTAAATTCACACAATTCGACTGCTGTTTTTGCTCAATAAATCTTTGGTGGTTGCTACTAGCGGTGTGGTTCATACTGGACTTGTGTGCTCCCTGACCTTAATCAATTTTTTTTTTGTTACTTATACAGCAAATACAGTCAAAAACTATGCCAATATCACAGAACTGTAAAGATAATACTGTACACTGCAGGAGGGTAGAGGGGTCATCACTTCCACTTTTTTAAGCTGGAAGTCATCATTTTTATTTAAAAATTCAAAAGACTGTGCTACCAGCTAGTTTTGATATTAAAGGTATTGGCACAGACACTGAATATTTGACATTTCAGGCAAGTGTTGAACTATGTAACCATAATTCTCAATGTTACCTCATTAAAAGGAACATTCCTCATTTTTAGTGAAAAACATGGTTTATGCTGTTCCATACTGAAAGGACCTGTCACTGTCATACATTCACTGTTAATACATTTTAAACAAATAGCTGTGGTAAATATTAAATTGAATTAAAGTACAGTTTTGTACCTACCATAAATGTAGATGTTCGAGGATCCACATTGCTGCAGTCCTAACTATTGGGTAGTCCGCTGTCCAGTCGGCCCGAATACCAGAGTATATGGCTGACGTCGGTCAGGGCGCATTAGACTGACGTCAGTACGTCAGGGTACTAATGCGCATGACCGACGTCATATCCTCAGTCTTTTCTTGCCCCAGATGTCAGAAGACCCTAAAAAGACAAGGCCCAAAATACCTGCACCAAAAATATGTACAATATATACAAAAATATATACAAAAATATCAGCATATAACCTCACCTACACAACCACCCCTAAACACAGAGGGAAGGAGGGAGGTAAATTGGACTGCAGCAATGTGGATCCTCGAACATCTACATTTATGGTAGGTACAAAACTGTACTATGTTCTTCATTCCACATTGCTGCAGTCCTAACTATTGGGTAGAATCCCAAAGCAGAGGTAAGGGAGGCTGGCAAATCATAAAGAAGCAGGAGCTGACAACATGCCTTGCAAAATAGCTGTGGCAAAACCAGCCCTAGACTTAGAGTAGAGTGGAAGGTGATAATGCTTAGAGAAAGTATGTACTGAACTCCAAGTAGCTGCCTCCAAAATATCCTTAGTTGCCACCCCCCTTAGAAATGCTGTTGAAGTGGCAGTAGCCCTAGTGGAATGAGGCCTAATCCCAGCTGGAATCTCCTTGCCATGATGGGAATAACAAAATGCAATGCAAAACCCAATCCACCTAGAAATAGTTTGTTTTGACACAGGCTTGCCCTGAACTCAAAGCAAAAGAAACAAACAGCTGCTGAGACTGCCTAAAATCCTTAGTCCTGCTTAAATAATAACGCAATTGCCTGTGTACATCTAAAGTGTGCAAAATCTTTTCCCCTTTATTTTGGGGGTCTGCATAAAAGTAGGCAAATGAATAGTTTGGTTTAAAGCCACACTAGAAACCACCTTAGGCATAAAGGAAGGATTAGTACGTAATGATACCCTATCCTTATGGAAAATCAAAAGGGCTCTACTGCCATAAGGGCCTGCAACTCAGACACCCTTCTTGCAGAAGTAATAGCCAACAGAAAAGCAGTCTTCCATGACAAGTATTTCAATTCAGCAGTAACCGCAGGCTCAAAAGGTTGTAGAGTAAGTTTTTCCAACACAAAATTGAGATCCCAAGCAGGAGTAGGAGCTCTACGGGGGTCTTATATTCTTTGCCCCTCTAAGAAACTGCTTGAACAAAGGATGCGAAAACAATGGTGGGTCACAATCATAGTGAGCTGAAATTGCTGCAGCATGAATCTTAATGGAAGAGAAGGACAAACCTTTGTCCAATAACTCAGTAAGATATTGAAGAGCCACACTCAAATTAGGCTCAGAAATCTCCAAATTCTTTGCTGTACTCCAAAATAAAAACCTCTTCCATTTTTCTGCGTACACTTTCCTTGTACTAGGTCTTCTAGCTTCCATAATCACATTTAAAACTTGTTGAGGAAGTTGAGACCTGCTGTGTTTCAACACAGAATATGCCAGGCTGTTAGATGAAGAGAGTGAAGCTTGACATTGAGCAGATGACCGTCCTTCTGAGATAACAGGTGTGGAATCAAAGGTAAAGGCCATGGAGGCTTCCTTACCAGACTCCTTAGTAGTGGGTACCAGTGTTGCCGAGGCCAATCTGGAGCTATTAAAATCATCCTTGGCTTGTCTTGTCTGACCTTTAAGAGCACCTTTGGAAGAAGAGGCAGAGGTGGAAAGGCATACACATGAAGATTTTTCCAACTGAAAGAAAGAGCATCCACTTTCCAAGCTGTGTGATGAAACCCCTTTGTGCAAAACTTTGGCAGCTGGTGGTTTAGCGGAGAAGCGAACAGATCTATGTCTGGAGTTCCTCATGACACTGTCAATTTCTGAAATACATGAAGATCCAGTTTCCACTCGTGGGGATCCATGATTTGTCTGCTTAACACATCTGCTAAGGAGTTCTGTGCTCGGCAGAAACCTTGCCTGAAGAGTTAGTTGCAAGCTGAGCGCAGTCTCCCATAAAATCATTGCTTGCCTGCATAGAGGATAAGAATGTGTTCCACCTTGTTTGTTGATGTACCACATGACAGTTGTGTTGTCTGTTAGAATCAACACCTGCCCTGGAAGAAGTAACTCCTTGAAAGCCATTAATGCAAACTGGACTGCTAACATCTCCTTCATGTTGATATGTAGATGCTGTAGTCTGGCAGGCCACTTGTCTTGTATCCACTTTCCATTTAGATGAGCTCCCCAAGCAATGTCCGAGGCATCTGTCGTTAAAATCTGACTCGCCTCTGGCCGGGTCACAGAGAGTCCCTTGTTTAGGTGACATTCCTGAGCCCACCACAAAAATTCTTTTTGAAGGCAAGGTATTATTTGAATGACAGTGTCCAAATCCTGGCAGTGCTGTGTCCATACATTTTGAGATACCATTGCAGCTTCCTCATATGCAGTTTGGCATTGGGAAGCACCAGAATACAAGATGCCATGAACCCTAATGCTTGAAGGACTGTCCTTGCAGTCAGCACGGACTGATGAGATAGTTGATGGAAGTAAAGGGATAGACTCTTTTGTTTGTCCGGGGTTAAAAGGCCATCTGGGCTGCTGTATTCAGTCTCACACCCAGAAAGCACATGTCTTGAGAGGGTACTAGACTGGACTTTATTTCGTTCACAGAATACCCTAGGCATCTTAGCACTGCTATAACATATTCCAGATGCTGTAGAAGGTCTTCCTTTTCTTGAGCCAGAATCAGGCAGTCGTCCAAGTAAGGATAGATTTGAATTCCTTTTAGCCTGAAGTAAGCTATCACTGGAGCCAGAACCTTTGTGAATACTCTGGGCAGTAGATAAGCCAAAGGGCAATGCAGAGAACTGATAATGAGAATTTCCAGCTCGAAACGCAGATACTTCCTGCAACTTAGTCTTATAGGCACATGAAGGTAAGCTTCCTTGAGATCTAAAGTTACCATCCAGTGATCTTTGCCCAGCAGAGGTAAAAGCTGTTGTAACGTCAACATCTTGAACTTGGGAATGTCCAGATAAGTGTTGAGGATAGATAAATCCAAAATTGGTCTCCACGTGTTCCCCTTCTTTGGTACTAGGAACAGGCGAGAATAAAATCCTAGGCCCCTTTCTGATACAGGGACTGGCTGAATGGCCCCTATTTGGAGTAACAGAGAAATTTGCTTGTGAGCCTCTTTCCTTTGTGGAGGAGGAACGTCTGGCATGCCTTTGAAAGGGGCAATGTATGGAAATAAAACCTGTAACCGTGGTGAATGATATCCAACACCCATCTGTCTTGAGTAATTAAATCCCAATTTTCTTTGAAAAGAGACAGTCTTCCTCCCAAAGGAGCTGTCAGACGAGAATCTACTGGCAGCTGAAAAGGCAGGTCATTGGGTCTGTTTACGAAAGGACTGACCCCTGCCCTCACCAGAAGTCTGAGCAGGAGAACTCCCTGTTCTAGGCCTAAAAGAACCTTGAGCTCTGCCCCTACCACGCCTAGACCTACCCCTAGACTGGGAATCATAAGCAGGATATGTCCATCCCTTAGTAGGCCAATTTCTACTAAACTTCGGAGGCTGCACCTGCAAAAAATCTTTAACAGTTTGCATAGACTTAGCCTTGTCCTCCATTTTCTTTAAAACTGCTTCCACAGGCGAACCAAACAATACGTCAGACTGTAAAGGAGCATCCAAAATCCGTGTCTTAACATGCTCAGCTAAATTCTGATCCCTCAACCAGGCGTGCCTACGAAGAACAGAACCAGTGGCAGCCACCCTCGAGGAGGCCTGCACAGCATCAAAACCACATTGCAAGGAATGCTTACCCACCTGTTCAGACACATGAACTAAATCCTGCAACTCTTTACACTCAATACCTTCCGCCAGAGCATCCACCTTAGACTTCAATTGTGAAAGGAGATAATTTTGATATTTTAACATGTGAAACTGGCAATTCAACGCCCTCATGGCTAAAGTGGAAGAAGTATACACTTTCTTTCCCCATCTATCCAAAGCCCTTGCCTCTTTATCAGGAGGAACAGGATTTTTAACAACAGAAGCCTTAACACCTTTAGGCCCCTGAGAGACAGTTTCGGGTCTGCCCTGGGACTCTTAAAAGATACTTATGAGCTTCAGGCACCCTATAGTACCTATCCGGTTTAACTGGGGCAGGAGGCAAAGAATCAGGGTTCAGGGAAGCCTCTGCAAAACATCTTCCACCACATTCAGAACAGGAGGTATAGCTAAAGGCCTATGCTGGGGTAAAACAAGAATTCCCTAAGCCTCTTCCTGGAATCAGAGAAATCTTGACCTTCCCATTTAAAATGCTCCCTCATGGAATGCAGAGTCTCTGAAAATGAAAAATCCTCAGGAGGAGAAGCTGAAGGAGTAGAATCATCCACATCAGAATCAGAATAAGGAGGATACTCCTGCAAGTCTTCAGCAAGACTCAGAAGCCTCGAACACTGCTCAAAACTCTCAAACTCAGGTTCCACCCTAGGCCTCTTATCAGGAGGGGGCATAGAACCTCTAATCATAGTAATCAAATCCTCTGCCATTTTAAGCATATGTTTCTTAGGCAAAGATCCTGAAGAGCTAGGAGAAACCCCCACTGAAGTTAAACCTGGCCTGCCTCTCAAAGAAGCCTTGGAAACAGAAGGGGAGGCACTAACCACCTTAGGAAGAGAGGGAAGAACAGCCACCTGAGAAGCCCCTTCAGCCTGACCTACCTCCTGAGAGGACACATCCTGTAACAGTAAAGTCTCTCCCTGAGACTCCAAAGAAACTCCTGGCAGAACCTCCGGCTCCACTGAGCCTTCTAAAGAACCGACGTCCGGGCTTTGCTGCTTTGTCCTTGCGCTTTTTGGACGAAGCGGGCGTCGGAGCATCCGACGGCATTTTATAATTACAACACTTCCCAAAAACTAACCTAGCACAGTCTAACATTCTCTTAATAGTGCGTTTGTTAAATCTAGCACAAGAGCGGCATCCAACAACGTCGTGCTCAGGCCCTAAACAAGGTATACACAAGGTATGGTAATCCCTATGAGGTATCTGTTTCCCACAAGAAATACAGTTATTCACTTTTTCTGACATCCGGTTAAATACTGAGGCAAGAAAAAACCAAAATATTCCCCAACGGGGTACTTAGCCAACTTTGATTCGGTCTGAAACTCCGACTTCAGAAAATTTCAGAACGCCAACCTGCACTCGCAAAAACTGCTTCTGCATCGGACCATGCGGCAAAAAAGACTGAGGATATGACGTCGGTCATGCACATTAGTACCCTGACGTCCTGACGTCAGTCTAATGTGCCTTGACCGACGTCAGCCATATACTTTGGTATTCGGGCCGACTGGGACAGCGGACTACCCAATGGTTAGGACTGCAGCAATGTGGAATGAAGAACATCATGCTGGAGGGATAGATTCCTGTCCCAGAGACTTCTTATACTCTGGAATAAACTACCTATCTATATCAAACAAAGCTCCTCATTAGCACTCTTCAAGAAAAATCTTGATGGTTGGATGGGAGATAGGAAATTCATCCCAGGGATCACTTCTGTCGCTCTGCTCGACAGTGGCACAGGAAAATAATTTTCTTGGGTGGTGTATATATATATATATATATATATATATATATATATATATATATATAGTTTTTATCATTTTTATATTAGTATTGTTATTTTTAAAAATTATTAAAGTTTATGAAACAGCTTAGAAAAAGTCTGGGAATGCAAAAGTTAAGGCTATGTGCTGTTCATAATCTAACTGCACAAAGTAAAAAAAGGGGTTACAAATGTCAGAGGCAGACTTTAAATATTGCTTTAACAAACTTAAAAAGTTGCTAAAATAACAGGTTTTGAATTAACATGCCTTTCACAGGTCTGTCATACTTCAACAATATTACTAAAAGCTGAGGGAAGTAATCCAGTTTATTCACATGGAACAGAATTATAAAATCATAAACAGAAAGCTTAATAACAGAACAGTATTGTAAGTCAGTATGCACAGCACATAATAGGCTTGTAAATGCCCTCGGGCAGATAGCCTAGTATGAACCTATGAACCTATGAACCTGCATTTGTATTTGCTGACTAAGTAACTGCTTGGAGACAAACTGCTATTTTGGGGAGGCCAGGCCAACTCAGATGACTGGAGTGCAGGACAATCCACTTGGGGGGGGGGGGGGTGCAGTATTACACCTTAAAGAGTACAAACTGAAAAAATGGCTACAACCCCTGAAAGCAATAATACAGTGTATTTATTTAAACAGTAAAGTTAGTGTTGTCTTTGAAAAGAAGATGAGCAGACTAACCAGTTACAGAAGGACTTTCAACATCAGGGGCAATCTGAGAAAATAAAAACAGAAGCTACCAAGGTTACTGGTTCTGTACAGCAAAGTGGAAGGAATTAAGAATGGCAATGACATGGGATGCTGTAAAATAAGGATATATTTACAGAACACCATATGAAGGTAAATAGGGGATCAGGCAAACAAGGTAGAGAGTTTAAGGAAATGAGTATTATTTGTATCACTCTGATGAATGCCAACTAAAACATCTTTGTTAAGTCGCTAATGGTTAAGGATGCTTTAAGGAGGTGGAGGTTGCAAAGAAAGAGCAGAGTTATTGTGGTGGATTAAAGATTTTATATACAGTACAATAAGCAGTGAATAGTATGAATATTGGGATCTATATTATTTCTTCAACAGCTCAGGTTGTTGAATGCTCAATGATCGACACAAGTGTCGAAATTTCAAAATCGCAAACAGCCATATATGAATTCGGGGATTTGCCCTTTCCCCAATGTAGAGCGATCTCGGAGTTGGTATATTTAGTTAGGGGGGTGGGGGGGCACAGTCCCCCCTACTATATTTAGGTTGAAAAGTTAACTTTATTTCCGGATGGCCTAGCGAATTCTTTCCTGATGAAAGAATTTGCATATACGGCCATTTGCAATTTTGAAACTTTGATGCTTAATTGTCTATCATTAAGTATTCGACAACCTAAGCTGTCAAAGAAATAACAGACCCAAATACTGCATGATCGACTGTGACAGGCATGTTATCAAAACAATCACAAATGTTTTAAAGTATTAGTAGAGTATAGGTCTGGAGAAAGGTTTAGAATTTTAATGAGGGGGTCATTACACAATGCTTGCTGAAACCAGTGGTATAGTGATTATGGGGTGAATTGATGGACAGGTGAGTAAAGCAGAAGCAGGAGGAGCATGCTTTAAGCCAGATGTTTTTCATACACGCACACTTTTATTTATTGAAAGAGGAGCATGGAAAGGAAGTAAGAGGTAGGCCTGTAACTGAACTACTAATCTTGTATACGAGTGGCAAAGAAAATGTGAAAGACATGGAAGTAACTGAACAAATTCTGTAGAAGCTAGGTTAAAGGTCAAGTAAGAGGCTTCAGTAGGATTAAGAAACTATGGGTATAACATTCTATGAAAAACAAAAGTGCTTATGATAAAATTTGAGACCACAGAGCCGAGATGTAAAGAATGGCTGAAAGTATGGAATAGCAGCAGGAAGAACAGAACTCCAGCAAATTTGTCATAAGTCACTTGCTCAAATTTCTTTATGTTGTGGCCCATATTAGGCTGAGCTAAATTTGTTACCAGAACTGTGGAAAAAAGATTGCTGAATATATTTTTCAGTAGTACAGTCCAGTAGACTAAAGCCAAATAAAAGATGAATTCTATCTAGAAGAGAACAGACTTATGACCATGTATGTAGGGACTGAGTCTATTTATTTATTATTTTATTTTATCGTATTTATTTATTTATTTATTGTGAGAAACCCTATCAGAGAAATTCATAATAAGCATGGGAAGTACGCTGGCAGAGAGGTATAAATTCATGACACAGAAATGGATTTGGCTATTCAAAACAGTTATAGTAATGTTTCGAGAGAATGCTGTGAAAGCAATTAAGATAATGGCTCACTTGGTTACAAAAAATAAAAGTGAAAGACTGATCATAAACACATTACCATTGTTTTTCCTTCCTTTTGAACCCTGGTGTGAAAGATTAGACAAAGAAATTCATTAACGGTTCTAGAAAGCACAGCAATAGTTAGAATGAGTTATTGAGAGTCACTTCAAAGACTCCCATTAAAAAAAACAAACGTTATACAGGGCTAAAGAAGCATGAGCTTACTTAGTGTCAAATTGTGTGAGTTTTTATTTTGAGAAAGCATTGAGGGATTTGGTTATGAACAGGAAAGAACAGATGAATTTTACAGAGCTAAATCCCTCTACACAAAGGTGGAGCGTCCACTGACCCAGGCATATTTAGGCCCATCAGCCTAACTAGCCCGATCTGCAAGCCCATGGAATGCATTATCATGGACCTTATAAACAAGGACACTGGCAACCTCCAAACGCTTGGTCCCACATAGTTTGGTTTTATCAAAGGGAGATCATGCCTGTTAAATTTGGTCACCTTCTTCGAAACAGTCACCAAAGAAATGGATGAGGGGAAGATGGTGCACACCGCCTACCTTGACCTAGCCAAAGCCTTCAACACTATTCCCCATTCGGGCATAATAGATAAACTCTCCCAGATAGGCATCAACCCATATGTTACCAGATGGGCTGCTAACTGGCTCACTGATAGAACTCACTCAGTCAAAATAGGGGAAGCCACCTCTAGTAGTAGACCCGTAACAAGTGGCATACCCAAAGGATCGGTCTTAGGGTCTCTACTGTTTGGGATATACTTTCGGAGGTGCAAGCCAAAATCAGTGATCTGTGGTTGACCAAGTTTGCAGATGAATGCAAGCTAGGCACTGTTATAAAATTCCCCTAGTGATGTCAACATCCTCTAAGAGGGCCTTACCCAAACTAATGACTGGTGCCAGAAGCATGGCCTCAAACAGAATGCCAAGAAATGCATCATTATCCCCTTTGGGGGAAATGCCTTCCTCACTAATTATCACATTAATAACAACGTACTAAGCCTACCATCAGTCATGAGGGACTTGGGAACCCAGGTTGATAGCATCCTGACTTTTGACTACCATGTTGCCTGTGTTGTACAGAAGGCTTTCTACATGGCCCACCTCATAAGTAAGGGTATTTCATCCAGGAACAAGGAGGTTATAACATCCCTGTACTCCTCTCTTATCAGACCCATTATAGAGTACAAGGCCACCTTCAGCATTTACCTTGCCAAGCACATGCAGCAGCTAGAGAGACCACAGAGGTTCCTGACCAGAAAAATCCAGGGTCTTAAATACCTATCCTATACAGATAGGCTAAAAGCCCTGTCCCTCTACTCAGTCTTGTACAGACTGCTCAGTGGTGACCTGTGTCTGACATACAAGGCTGTCTCAGACTCAGCTTTGATGGAGGCGCTGTATATCTGTAAGTCAAACTCCACATGTAAGGCCTCAACCTAGTCTGTGACATTAACAGAACTTGTTGGTAGGATAGATTTATGCCCCAATGACTCTCCCCCATCTGTGGAACAGACTCCCTCTCCATGTCAAGCAGAGCATCTCAGTAGCCCTCTTTAAGAGGAACCTGGACGACTGGATGAGAAACAGAAACTATACCCCTAGAATCCCACCTGTGTCCTTGCTGGACAGGGAAAACAGGTGCTGACTTTGTGGGAACATGGGTGAAATTCTTGGATAGGCTTATAACGGCCTCTGGGCCAATAGCCTAGTTATCATCCTATGAACTCTCACAAGCCTAATGGAGGCAAAACACCCACTCAAGAGATTTAAATCTCTTCTGCAACATAAACAGCATGTATTGGTGGGAGAAATTTGTATCACAGAGAATATTGCTTCTCTGGTGTAGTCTTCCTCTCCACATAAAGCAAAGTACTTCTCTTTTACTATTCAAACATAATTTCATCCCTGGTTTAGCAACTTTATCTGTCACAGATATGGGCAAAATGTGAATGTTCTGCTCATCTATGGGTTATTCATACTTAAAATATAAGGGCTGAAAACATTGTGGGAACTTATGGCAAGGCTTCTGAAAACTGTCACGGATCAATGGTCTAGTAAATACCTATGAACCTTTGAAGGCTACCCTCTCATGCAGAATGCATGGCATCTAGAAATGCTTACTTTCAGACAAAGCATACTCATGTGGAATATGGCTATTTATGCAATATGTCTGTAGATACACACATCCAAATTATGTGAACAAGCATGATTTTTGCCATTACAGTTTTGACATACAAAAATATTACAAGATCGTTTCAGTCATTTACGTTTAATATGCCTATCCTTTCAGGGAAAAAATACTTAACAGATGCTTCTTTCCGGAGATCAATGACAAATTCATTGAACATTTTTTTCAAAACACAAAGATAATAACATGCTCAAAATCACATAAATTAAAATAAAATACTCTAAATGAGCTCAGCTATTTCTTATTAAAACATGTCTGTTTAAAAAAATCATTGCATTTAAATTCAATTATTTTTCTGTCAGGTATGCAAAGACCACCAAAATATTACGAAACATTTATTTATTTTTTTATTTTACATTTGTTGACCGGGCTGGTCTAACTGGACATATGTCCATTTTCAGTAGAGGTCCGGGGAGAAAAGCTCCAATATAGGCAATAGTATCTTAGCATACAGTATATACAACAGAAGGAAGTTACATTACATTATTTTAGATTAGACACAACAAAACTGTGTACAGAGTTACCTGGAATATAAAAAAACATTGGATAACATATAATAAAAAAGATAAAGCATACCAAGAATTGTTATTTTAAATCAGAGGCCTGGTTACAGGCATACAATCTTATACTTACATACAGTACATATTCAGTAGAGGCCTGGGAGAAAAGCTCCAACATAGGCAATAGTATCTTAGAATACATTATATACAATAGAAGGAAGTAACATTACATTATTTTAGATTAGACAATAGGGGGTGAGAGTTAGGGTTGCCACCTTTCAAATGCCCAAAGTGGGACATTTTTTATAGCTGCAGTACAAATCATACCCACAACTGGTGCAAAGGACAGAACTTCACTTTTTTGCCAAAATAAAAGATTATTCTTGTAGCATTTGAGTTGCTTATGCTAGTTTATATAACATTTACATGTTTCAGATCCAAGATAACTGTTTTATGAAACTATTAAAGAAAGCTTGGGAAATATTTTTGTCCTAAAATCTCAGGATATTTGCCATTTTTAATTTTTTTTTCGCAGGACACAACTGCCCAAAGAGGGACTGTCCCTCACAAAAGAGGGACAGGTGGTAACCCTAGGGTGAGATCTTTTAGAGAAGTAAGTCATGAAAGAGTGCAGAGAGGAAGTCTCTTTTAATACTAGGAAGTGGTTAGCATTCTAGTTACAATAGATAGGCATGACAAAACAACAGAGCAGATAAGTAAAGGGAGTGGGAGACAGGGAAATAGATTTTAGTCAGGGTTGGAGCAGGGACATAGCCAGTGTGTTTTGAGATGTTCTTTAAGATATTTTTTGAAGAGTAATGTGGAAGAAAATGATGAGAGTGCCTTAGGAAGCTGGTTCCAGGTTTTTCCCATTGTGCTGGAGAATAGTGAGTCCCCAGCCTTGTTGTTGGATTTAGTAGAGGAGACTAGAAGCTTATTAGCAGAGCGCAGTGTGGCAAGATTTATATAAGGGGTAACCAGACTAGTGAGGATAGGAGTATTGTTAGGATGGTAGAGAATCTTTTGGGTGATAGTAAGTTGTTGAGAAAGTAGTTGGTTCTGTAGTTCTAGCCATCCTAGCTTTTTAAGGTTGTGACAGTGATGGGTTCTAAAAGGGGAGCCAGTGGCAAATCTGGCAATGTTATTACAGCTGGTTGCAAGTTTGCTAAGGTTGTTTTTAGACAGGTTAGTGTAAATAGCAGAGGCATAAAACAGGGTAGAGATAAGGTGGGTTTGGGCAATGGTAGTTCTAGCTAATGGTGTGAGGAAGGGTTTGATTCTATAAAGGGAGCCTAGTTTTCTGTTGACTGATTTTATAGTAGTATTAATATGATCATCATAGCTAAGGCTGTGGTCTATTGTAATACCTAAGAGTCAGGTTGTAGTGTCTGAGGATATGGTAGTTCCATTGTTAGAAGTTACTGTGAAGTGACATTGTGGAGACCTGTGGTTAGGAGTAAAGAGCAATAATTTAGTTTTTTGGGGGTTAAGGAGGAGGCAATGTTGCATGAACCAATTTTCAACGGTATGAAATACAGTTTGGGTGAGAGTCTGGAGTGAGGAAACAGAGTTGGCAGAGCATATTAAAGATGAATCATCTGCATATTGTATGCAGGTGGCTTGTGGAATTTTAGAGTTAAGATCATTAATAAAGACTGAAAAGAGAAGAGGACCTAATATGGAGCCTTGGGGTACTCCAATGTTGACAGGGAGGGATGTGGATAAATTATTATCCCAGCGAACAGCTTGAAGTCTGTTATCTAAGTATGATTTAAACCAAAGTATTGCCTGTGGGTCAAGAGATAGGGATTTTAGTTTTTCAATAAGTAGGTGATGGTTAACCATGTCGAAGGCTTTTGACAGGTCAATAAATAGTGCAGAGGAAAGATTGTTATTATTACGATGTTTGTTAATACAGTCAGAAAAGGACAGCAAGGCAGTGGTTGTATTTTGGTGAGGCCTAAAGCCATGCTGACAGTTAGCAAGTAAATTATTAGAGAGAAGGTGGATTAGTAGCTGTCGGTGGATACACTTTTCCATTATTTTTGCTACTGGAGAGAGTAAGGCTGTTGGTCGGAAGTTAGAAATCTCTGTAGAGGAACCATCCTTGTGCAGAGGGATGATGTGTGAGACTTTCCAGATGGAGGGGATTGTTCCTTCTGTAATTGTTCTATTTATAAGGATGGATATAGGATAGGCAATGGCTTTAGACGCAATTTGCAGGTATTCAACTGGTAGACGGTCAGCTGAAGGGGTACAAGGTTTGAGTTTTTGATGGAGGGAGCCGATGAGGGATGTTGATACTGGTTGAAAATGAAATGAAGGAGCTGGGCTATTTATGCTGATTGATAGATTAGTGCTAACAGGGGGTAGTGTATTTGCTAGAGTTTGAATAGCTTTGGTGAAGTAGTTGTTGAAGGCATCAGCAATACGCTTAGGGTTATCCTGGATTATACCTGATGGGGTGGGAGTTTTGGAGTGCCCTGGCTGAAGCAGTTTGTTAATGCCTGACCAGATCTTTTGTGGTTTATGCTGGTGGGTTTGTTGTAGGTGAAGGTAGAAGTTTTTTTTGTCTAGCAGAATTTCTTTTTTAGTGGTATTTTGTAACTGTTTAAAGTAAAGATGGTCAGCTGAGTTTTTAGAAGCTCTCCATTTGGCCCATATTTTATTACGTAGGAGGATCTTTTGTCTAGTTTCTTTAGTGAGCCATAGAGCAGTTTTGGTCCTTATTCTGGTAGAGCGAGAGGGAGCATGGCAATCAAGGATTTGTAGGCATTTTGTATTGAAGTAAGATACTGCTTCTGGTAGAGCGAGAGGGGGCATGGCAATCAAGGATTTGTAGGAATGTTGTATTGAAGTAAGATACTGCTTCTGGTAGAGCGAGAGGGGGCATGGCAATCAAGGATTTGTAGGAATGTTGTATTGAAGTAAGATACTGCTTCTGGTAGAGCGAGAGGGGGCATGACAATCAAGGATGTGTAGGAATTTTGTATTGAAGTAAGATACTGCTTCTGGTAGAGCGAGAGGGGGCATGGCAATCAAGGATTTGTAGGAATGTTGTATTGAAGTAAGATACTGCTTCTGGTAGAGCGAGAGGGGGCATGGCAATCAAGGATGTGTAGGAATGTTGTATTGAAGTAAGATACTGCTTCTGGTAGAGCGAGAGGGGGCATGGCAATCAAGGATGTGTAGGAATTTTGTATTGAAGTAAGATACTGCTTCTTCTAGCTGAAGATGATGAAGTGGTGACCAGTCACATGCATTAAGTTAACCAGCATGTTTCCTTCTATTCTTCAAAATTCCTTATTAAAATAATAGGAATGTTGCTACTAATGTCCCAACTATGCATATTCAGGTGATGCAGTTTTTACTTTATTTTAGCACCTTTCCTTCTTTTTACGTCAGAAAGAATCTCCACATCCCCGCTGAACATACCTATCAACCTCTATACAAAGCCAAAACTAATGGTGGTAACAAAGGCCCAAAAACAGAGAAAGATTTTAAAATAGTTCATATAGGGAAGTTGCTCGAGTAACAGGATTTGCATTAGCATGCATTTTCTATGAAGTCTGAAACTCGGATGTCTGTCATTATTTAACAACTTCAATTCTCACTGATTTACCAGAAAACCACAAATGTTATGAGGAAGAGATAAAAAATATGAGGCAAAAATCCAGATATTCTGCAAAAAAATGGACAGTTGAGAGGTATGCTGCTGCATCTTCTTCAAGCACTGCATTACAGTCACTGATTAACTGATTATATTAATGTTCTTTTTAATTATCATGAATCTCTCTGCCCACTTATTCCCCCAGAATCTCTAATGAATTATTCAACCCCCTGCTGCCTGGACTTAGACTACTACATTACTCGCCAGAAGCCTTGTCCTTTTGGAAAGAAAAACCTTTTTGGTAACCAAATGTTTTAGTCTATGGTGGAGGCAAGAGTTACATGCCAATGAGCCATCAGACAGTATATGTTTTTTGTAGTGAATCTAATGCCCTCATCAGCAGCTGCTGTGCACATGACACCCAGCTCTACCTTCACCCTGCAGTGTATGCATAGTCCCACATACGCACCACATAATGAAGGGCAATGCATGAACACAAACTGGAAACATCAGGTATATTTTACAAGGCTCTACACTTTCTGTACAACCAACTCTCCAGTGTGTGTCAGCACAGCAGTGGAACAACCTGCCTCCCTCCCTCACTGAAAGGTTACCTGGTACTGTCCTCTCACTCAGACATTTTCCCAGCGAGCTCTTGCAGTGCCTAGGGCACTACCTGAATGCAGGTTGGCCATAATTAGGGCTTTATACGCAGCACTGTGACCTAGGAGTAAAATCTCTTCATCATGTCTCCAAGGTACAGGATTCAAGTCTAACTTTCGGAAACTGTGTGACTTTTGCAGGTTTTCCCTGTAACTGTGTGGTTTTCCCCTGGTACTCTGGTTTCCTTCCACAATCCCAAAACATGCTGGTTAACTAGCTACAAGTAGCAATTAATACAGAGGACTAAGACCTCTGAACTGCTTGCTTCCTGTACCCAAAGTATCAGGGTTTGTTTCTTTCTGCCTTCATTTGCCTACTGTGTGGCCCTCAGCAAATCATTTAACCAGACAGTGCTCCTATGTCACCCTGGAAAAGGGACAATTTATCCAGCGGGCTTACCTGGACAAAATAAATATACTCTAAATTGCAACATATATTTTATTTACCCTTGTCCATGTGGCTCATGTTATGGATGAAAGGGGTATACAGACCATTCACTAACTTAATTAAGCTAATTTTTTTCTCCATCACAGAGACATCTAACTTTGTATTGTTTATTTCGAATGATACAAACCATAACATTATTGGTGGTACTTTGCCCCAGAGGTACTTCTACACTAAAAAAAAAAAAAATTACAAAAAGAAAATATATCAAGTTTCATTAGTATGTGCTTCACACAGAATTCAGCCTTCCAATTGGTTTCAAATGACTCACTTCTCTGCATCTCAACCATTCTCCAATGAAATGTGCGACACAATAGCCTGGCTCAATTGTGCATCAGGATGGTGATCTGATTGTGACCCAGGTGACTGGAGTTTGATTAATGGCACCAGCAATGGAGGAGGTGGGCAGGAAGGGGAAAGAGTGAAGTGGCATGGCCTGCTTCCTTATCAGGTGGGGGGCTGCACACACTAAGGGACACAACAGGCAGTGCACTTACCATAGTAGAGACCAGATAAACCACTGCTCCTGTTTTCAGGGGAGGGGCATGACTGTTTGGTGGGAATGCCTCTTGTGAAAGTGAGGGGATGTCCTCATTAATCAGCTTGTTGCACATCCCTCCCCAGCACTTCACAGAGTGGGGGGGGGGGGCAGAAAACATCTTGAACCATCAGCAAAGGTTGTCTGAATTAAGGCCCATCCCAATTAACCCTTGCCCCAGTGATAAGGGGCAAAGGTTAATCGGGATGATTAACAATTGACAGGAAAGGAACTGGTGATCAACAGAAAGCAGCAGCAAAGAGAGCAAAATGTAGTGAAACAATGGTTCAAGAGTGAACAGTACATACAGCATAAGGAAATGTTTGAGTTTTACTAAAAAACAGTGGTATAATTCGCACTAAGGTTTGTGCAATTTTCAGTTTGCACCACATCAACAACCCTCTTTTCCCCATTTTTTGCATGGATGCAAGGTGTTGTGTCAGCTGGCGCCATCTCTTCTGATTCAAGACCACTCACTCTCTTACCTTCTTCGATTGTCAGGCCTGACTGTTGCAGGTCTTCACTCACACAATCCATCTCTTTGATGGACACCCTCATTTGCTCTTGCTTTTTTCCTGTCTGTCCCAAATCATTATCAGACTGTCTTCTGCTTTCCTGCACATATGCCCAAACCACTGAAATGTGCTCTCTTTTACTTCTTTGCAATTGGAGCTACTTGGGTTTCTGCTATGATGCCCTTGTTTCTTTATCTGTCCCACAGTGTGCATTCTACCAGCCCTCTCAGGTACTTCATCTCCATCACCTCTAGCTTCCTAAACTGTTCTATTTTCACTGCCCAGGTTTCTGTATCATACAATAGTACTGGTCACACCTTGTTTTGTAAACCTTACTTTTTAGCTTCTCTGGAAGTTTTCTGTCACACTACCCCAACTTGGCTGCAGCCTCTCAGATTCTACATTTGACCTCCTTATTCAGACTTCCCTTCTCCTCAACCAACCCTCCCAGACACTTAAAGTTGTTGTTTACCCCACTGTTTTCCCTTCAATCTCAATTTTCAGCTTCTTCTCATTTCCCCCATTTGGTGCCATTACAGCTGTCTTATCTGTAATCAGTTTTTCCCAGTCTACCTTCAGTGCTGCATTCAATTTCCCCTAACGACTGCTGAAAATCTGGTTCAGAGTCTGCCTGTAATGCCACATCATCTGCATACAGCAAAGTTTGTTGATCTGCCCTATTAGACCTATTTACAAATGTAGTTCATCACCAGTATTGAACACTACTAGGCTCAGACTAAAACCTGATGCCCACCCACTTACACCAGGAATCCTTTTGTGAGTCCAAACACTGTTCACACTTGTGTCACTCAGTCCTTGAACCCAACCTACAGTAATTCTACCAATGTTTCAGGGACATCTAACAATCACAAGGCTGCCAAATCAACTTTGTCATATGCTTTTTTCCAGCCTAGTAATGCCTAGATGGGCTCCTTCCTCATCTCTTTCTTCTTCTCAACTATCTGTCTCACTGCAGACATTCTGTTGGGTGTGTTGCATCCTAATCTGAATCCATACTGCTCATCTCCCATCTTACTTTCTACTCCTCTGCATATTCACTTATCAATTACCATTTCCAGCGCTTTCATACAATGTGGCAGGAGTGTGTCATCTCTGCACTGAACATAGTTGCAAATATCCCCTTTGTTCTTATACAATGTCACTAGAATGATTATTCTCCAGTTATCTGGGATACATCTTTCTCTCCATACTAATAGGAGTATCCTCTGGAGCCACTTTCTCTCCATACTAATACAAGTATCCGCTGGAGCCACTTTCTCTCCATACTAATACAAGTATCCGCTGGAGCCACTTTCTCTCCATACTAATACGAGTATCCTCTGGAGCCATTTCTCCCCTAACTCAGCCAAAACCTTGATGCCATGACCTGAGTCTGTGTCTGCTGCTTTCCCCAACTTCATTTTCTTTAATGCTGTCCTTACTTCTTCTAGGGTGGGCTCTTCCTGTTCTCTCATCGTGAGCTGTGTCTGGAGTAGTACATCTTCTGTGGGATGTTCTTCATTTAGAAGCTGCCTGAAGTACTCCTTCCATTTGCCTTTGATGCTCTGTGGACTGGTGAGCAGGTTGTCGCTGACGATCCTTAAGAAGGGCATCTGATGACTTATCTTTTTTACCTCTTTCTTTGCCTTGCAGCCTGATAGTTTTATTGTGCCATGCACTGAGTCACTTTCCAGAAGATGGTAGAGTGTCTCTGATTCCTTTTTCTTTGCTATTGTAACTGTTCCCTTAATCTCTTTGTCAGCCAACCAGTATTCCTTATTAGCTTGGTCTGTCTTTCCTATTTCCCACTTTTTCCTACACTTCTTTCTTTTGACGACTTCCTAGACTTCTGCATTCCCCCACCAGCTTTATTTATGTATCTTATTTCCACACCTGCCTCAGCCACATATCTGTTCTACAATCTTCAGAACATTCTATTTTGAAATGTTGCCATTCTTCTTCAAATCCACCTACTTCCGCTTCTTCCTCAGGTGCGAGAGCCCTGAATATTTCCTTAAGCTCTTGTACTTTCTCTACAGTGTACAGAGTACCTTAAATTATTATGGCCTTTTTTGCTGTCAGGTTTTTGAGCGCTAAAACAAGTGACATACATTGTTATGTTGAGAGACAGAGAGAGTTATAAAGCGCGGGCATGTCCACCTACATGATCTTTAAATACAGGAAGGAATAGTCACTGGACTAATTTATTCCAGCAGTATTGATGAGTGACAACAGAATGTTTCAGTGGGCTACCAATGAAAAATGGTGCTAGCAATGGGAGTGGGGTTAGTCTTGCATCTTCAATTAGGGCAATGAGTGCAAAAAAGATACATCAGTTGAGGCGAGAATTCACTTAGACTGTTTAAAAAAATGCTGAAACAAATATGAATGGCTCTGTAAAAAAAAAAAAAAAAGAAATAAAAGTGTTGCTGTATAAACATGAACTACATGAAGAATATTGTAGCAAAAAAACTGACTGCAGTGAATGTGGTGTAATCCAAAATATAAGTAACCCACCAAATGTACATAAACATTTGTGTGTATAGTCTAATTCTTTTTACCTTTCAGAGATAAAGTGTTTTATATGTTTTCAAATCTACTTCTTCAGGAAATGTCAAAGAAGACCCCCAGCACAGTTGCGTAATGGTAAACTGTATGACTCTCATTTTTTTCTTGCCTTTACCTGTTTGAGTTCTTGAGCTTCTGCATCGGATACTGTCTGCTGCTGCTGAACCTGCACTTGACCGTCTCCTTCTGCTAAATGTTCTGACTTGTCTATGACATCAGTGGGTGAAAAGGAAGGATCACAGTCACAAAGAGGAGCATACAACAGCAAGGCCAATGTTCAGATATACTAAACATCAAAAGACAGTCTGTGCATGTAAAGTTTCTGATTTGTTTTGCTAAGCGTGAAATATAGCAGGAAGAAACAACAACTGTCAAGACTGCTACGACAAAAGGACAATTATGCTGAAACATTAACCATACACAAAACTTGCACACTTGCCACAATGACAGATCTTTATGATTTATGTCCATCCACTTCAATATCTAGAAGTAGCCACTGCAGGAACCCGGCACCGGAAAAACTTCACCAGGCTCCAACTCTGGTTACTCCTATAAAAATAAATTATGTTCTTATCATAACATTCCATCTGTGTTATTGATCTTCATTCATTCATGACAGATGGGTCTTGGTTCTGACCTCGGAACTGACTCGGCCATTATAACAAGCTTGGGCCAGCCAAAAAAAACTCTCGAGCTAAGGTTACCCATACTGCCCCTCTCTTCATCTCCTCAGATTGAGTTTGCCCATAAGAAAAGAAAGCAGAGACCTTGTCTGAGCAAATGCCCTGTCATGAAGCTAGAACCAAATCCGAACCTCCAGGAGTCTTATGGATGGGGGTAGGAGTGTGAGATGTCATGAATGAATGAAGATCAACAACACAGATGGAACGTTACGGTAAGAACATAACTTCTTTATCTGATGTTGTTAATCTTCATTCATTCATGATGGATGGGACAGAGTCCCTAGCTACTTTATTTCCTGGGAGGCCCTATGGAAAGATATACTTGAACACCACTTTGCCAAAGGATGCTCTCCCCCTGGAGACCAAGTCCAATTTGTAATGAGTGATAAATGTATGATGAGTAGCTCATGTGGCTGCTGCACAAATGTCATCCATAGAAGCTCTAAAATGAAAAGCGACTGAAGTAGTAATTGATCTGGTCAAATGCACCTTGATTTTAGTTGTTAGATGCATTTGATTTTGTTGGTAGGCAAAGGAAATACAGTCCCTCAGCCATTTTGCCAAAGTTACTTTAGTAACAGGTTTTTACAATTTGAGTCCTGAAAAGGATAAGAATAATTGGTCAGATTTCTGTAGTGATTTAGTCCTATCTAAGGAGAAGTGTAATTGTCTATGCACATCCAATAAGTTCTCCTTTATTAGAAACATTTGGGAAGAAAACTGGCAGGTCAATGGATTGATTCATGGGTAGAAAGGATGGACCAAAGTGACACAGATGTGGCAATTGCCCTTGTGGAATGGACCCTAAGTTTTGTTTGCAGAGGCAAGTCATTTTTACTGTACACAAAAGAAATGCAGTCTGACAATTATCTGGAAAGAGTAACATTAACTACTGCTCTACCTAACTTAAGCTTTAAGAAGGCAACTCAACAACTGATCGGATTTTTTGAATTTATTGGTCTTATGAAGACAGAACCTAAGTTGACGATGAACGTCTAGCATATGTAAAATATATTTTTTGTTTGAGAATTTGGGGAAAAAGACTGGTAAGTCTAATGATTGATTTTCATTTGTCTTGGATGCCACCTTAGGAAGGAAGGATGAGTTAGTTCTCAGGAAACTCTTTTTATGAAAAAACAGATAAGGAGACATGAGTCTCTGAGATCCATCTGGCTGATGTAACAGTCACCAGAAATATTAGTTTTCCAGGACAGAAATTTCAGATAAACTGATGCTGCTGGTTCAAAGGGTGGTTGAGTTAATACCTGTTGCATGACAGCAATATCCTATGTGGGTACTGGATTCCTGATAGGTGGACATAGAAGAAAGGTTCTCTTCAAAAAGGCTGTAGAGGACTCTTAAGGAGACTACAGAGTTGTCATTCTGTCCTATGTGGAAACATGAGATGGCAGCCATTTCCACTTTGATAGTAGAATAATTAGAGCCACTGTGGAAAAGTTCAACCAAAAACTTCAATATAGAAGGAATAAGAGCAGAGAAGAAGTCCAACCCTTTGAATTAGCCCAAACAGAAAACCTCTGCCATTTGCTAAGGTAGGTCTTCTTAGTGGATCTTTTTTGAGAAGCTATGTCCTAGACAACAGAAGAACTGGCTAAGGTTACAGCTAGAGGAACCAATCAGTTAATTTCATGGATCTCTGGAGGCAGACTGGATGGATGCGTTAAAAGAAGATTTGAATACGGATACAACATCCATGGAGGATGTACTAGTAGAGGCCACAGAAAGGGAAACCACTTTTGCTGGGACCAGAAAGAAGCATTAAGGGTTACACCAGCCTTGACAATTCTTGATTGCTGTATGAATCTGATCATTAATGACAGAGGGGTAAAGAAAGAGGAGACCTGAGAGGCAACTATAGACTAGAACATCCCCCGGTGACCTCCCATGTACAAATAATCAGGGTTAAGTAACTGCTGCACTTGATGTTTACGTATGTTGCAAAGAGTCTGCAGCATGGTTGGCCCCAGCAACAAAAAATCAAGGTTGTCACTGTTGGGTTGAGGTAGCACTTGTGAGGCATTAAAATAGTTCTGTTTAACTTGTCCGCTAGTATACTGGACATCCTCAGTATGTACGCTGCTGTCAGAAAACTAAGAGAAGGCATCACCCACTGCCAAACTCTTGTGGCCGCTCAACAGAGGGAACAGTGGGGTGTTCCTCCTGGTTTGTTCATGCACCAGACTACAGACATGTTGTCTGATTGTACTGAAAGCAGACTGTCTGAGGAGGACATCCTGGAGTGCCTGCAATGCTAGGACTACCCTTATCTTCACTATATTGATATGAAGACTGACCTGTGTTTGTGACCAAGTAGCTTGAACTTCCCTTCGAAATGCACCCCACCCCTAACCTGGGAGGGAGGCATCTGTGGTTACTATAGCCACAGGCAGATCCATTTGAAATGGACATCCTTCTGTCAATGAAGGACATTTTATTCACCAAGATATGCTTTGTCTGCATATTCAAGTGATGCAAATTTTCATATGCAGAGGATGAATGTTTTGAGACCAATGCAAAGCCAGAGTCCATTAAAGTACTTTCATGTAAAATCTGTCTAGTGGTACCATTAGAACTGTGGGGGACATTACAACTAAAAGATGAAGAATCAGCCTTGCTGGAGGGGAAGGATGATGGGTGTACTTGCCTAGCTGTAAGGCACAGGATGAGCACTCTGGGAAGGGGATCTGTAGAACTGAATTCCAGGTAACATCCATACCTCTCAACTGTACAGATTTTCACAGAATGTCCAGCTTTTTGTCTCATATTTTTGGTCTGTTTCTCATAAAATTGTGGTCTTCTGGCAAATCACTGAAGGTTGAAGTCAGAAAATAATGAGCTATTTGAGTTCCAGACTTCATACTCTTCAGAATAAATTCATGCTAATGCAATACCGGTTATTCTATCAATTCTGTAAGTTTGTAAGAGCAACATTTAAAAACTGTCCATATTCTTGGGCCTTTGTCCCCCAATAATTTATAGCTTTGTCCAGACTTCTTTATTCTAAGAGGTTGAGAGGTATGGTGACATCCGATAAATTCTATCTGCTGCATTGGGATAGGATGACTCTTGGATAGGTTGTTTATAATTACCAGATCCTGCATTAGTTGGAGCAGAAGGTCTAGATGATTCACTAGCAGATCCCTGGATATAGCAATTAGGAGCCAAAAGTCAAGCTACAGGAAAACTTGGATCCCTTGCAGGTAAAGATGTGCTGCCACCACTACTATTATCTTGGTAAACACCCTGTGGGCTGAGATGAGACCAAAAGGTAGAGCTCTGAATTGATAGCAAAGAGAATGGTCCCCAGTAGGAAATGTAAGAATCTCACTAAATGTTTCTCTGTCTTCATTAATAGCATGCATCCTGAAGATCTATAGAATACATCCAATTGTCCTTCCTCAGTAGTGGCAAAATGGACTGAATTGTGACCATCCGGAATTTTGTCTGCCTCAAAAAAGTACAGTTGTGTACACTTACCATAAATGTAGATGTTCGAGTGTATTCACTGTTGCAGTCATCACATTTGGGTTATCCCTGCCTTGATAGCCCTCGGCCGGACAGAATACCAGATGTTTCAGACTCGGGCGTCTGTTGCTGTTGCCTACACAGACTGATGTCAGGTCGTCAGAGATATAAAGAGAGGCAGCCGACGCCATTACATCAGTGTTTCTTGCCATAACTGTCAGGAGCCCCCAAAGGAGGCATGGATCAGAGGACTGATTCCAACTATTGTAATAAACAATAAAAACAGTATGTCTCTGGCCCAGAAAAAGATAAAAAAATAAGGGGAAGAGAGAAAGTATCAGATATGCAGGGCACAAGAGGGTGGGAAACCAGGAGTGCAACAGTGAATGCACTCGAACATCTATATTTATGGTAAATGTACACAACTATACTATGTTCTTTGTGTTTCACTGTTGAAGTCATCACATTTGGGTAGATTCCCAAAGCTTTATTAGAAAGAGTGGAGGTAGCCCAGGGGGCTAAAGGTTGGCTATCATGCCCTGCAGAACTGCAGTGGCAAACCCTGCCCTTCTCTTGGAAAAAAACTGGCAGATGGTAATGTTTTGTGAAGGTGCACAGATGTCCAAGTGGCAGCCTCCAGAATATCCCTAGTAGGTACCCCCCTGAGGAAGGCTGCTGAGGTGGAGGCTGCTCTGGTAGAGTGGGTTCCAATTCCCTTAGGTAGAGTCTTACTATGGTGCTTGTAGGAAAAATGAATGCAGTATGCTATCCATTTGGAAATGATTTGTTTAGAAATTGGTTTGCCCTCTGCCCCTGTGGCAAAACTGACTAGCAGCTGGTCAGATTTTCTGAAAGGCTTAGTCCTGTCAAGATAGTACCTAAGCTGCCTGTGTACATCTAGGGAATGCAGAATCCTTTCACCTTTGTTTAGTGGGTTGGCAAAGAAGGTGGGCAAGTGAATGGATTGGTTCAGGGCCATGCTAGAAACCACCCTGGGCATAAAGGAGGGATTAGTTCTAAGGGGGACCCTGTCTGCATGGAAGATAATGAAGGGCTTGACTGCCATAAGAGCTTGCAGCTCAGAGACCCTTCTGGCAGAGGTAATGGCCAGGAGGAAGGCGGTTTTCCAGGAAAGGAATTTTAAATCTGCTGAGGCTGCTGGCTCAAAGGGAGGCAAGGTAAGCTTCTCCAGGATGAAGTTAAGATCCCACGTGGGGGGTGGGTGCTCTTCTGGGTGGCCTCAGGTTGTTAGCTCCCCTGAAAAACTGTTTGATCAAGGGGTGGGAGAAAATAGGTTGCTCAGAATTGCAATGTGCAGATATTGCAGAGGCATGAATTTTTATGGAGGAGAAGGAAAGGCCCCTGTTAAGTAGTCCAGAATAATAGGGAGAGTCAGTTGGGACATAGAGACTCCCTTAGTATGGAGCCAGTTACCGAACCTCTTCCACTTATCTGCATAGGATTTCCTGGTGCTCGGGCATAAGGCTTCTCGAAGGACTTCCAAGACCTGAGTGCTGAGGAGGGCAGATTGATGGGGATTTAGGCTATGAGCCAAGCTGCCAAGATGAGGGTTTGTAAGTGTGGGTGCAGGAATTTCCCTTTGCCCTGGGTCAGAAGGTCTGGTGTCTGTTGTAGATGCCAAGGGGGGGACTGAGACAGACTGAGTAAAAGGGGTACCAATGCTGTCTGGGCCAGTCCAGTGCAATTAGAATGATCCTTGGCTTTTCTTCCCTTATTTTTATTACCACTCTTAGGAGGAGAGGTAGGGGAGGGAATGTATAGGCTGAGAGGAGTGCCCAAGAGAAGGAATGGGCATCCACTCTCCAAGCCCTGTGGTGGTAATCCCTTGTGTAGAATCTGCTGAGAATGTGGTTGGCTGGAGAGGCAAAGAGGTCGACCTCTGGGAGTCTCCATGTTTGGATAATCTGAGAAAAGACTGACCTGCTGAGTTCCCACTCATGTGGGTCCAGTACCTGCCTGCTCAATTAGTCTGCCAGGGTGTTTTGTGAGCCTGGAAGGTACTGGGCTATCAGATGTAGGTTCATACCCACTGCCATGGCCCATAGGGTCATGGCCTGTCTGCACAGGGGATAGGAATGAGTTCCCCCCTGCTTACTGATGTACCACATCACTGTGGTATTGTCTGTTTTGATGAGGAGAGTCCCTTGAGTGAGGAGGGGTCTGAAGGCCATTAAGGCTTGCTGTACTGCCATCATTTCTTTCAAGTTTATGTGCAGTGATAGCTGTTGTTGGTTCCATGGCCCCTGAATGCATTTTCCCTCCAGGTGAGCCTCCCAGGCATAATCTGACGTGTCTGTGGTGAGGCTTTGAGTGGTGGGTGGTGGTAGGAAGCGTAGCCCCTTGTTCTGTGCGCAGGCTTTGGCCCACCAAAGTAACTCTGCTTTTAAGCATGGGCTCAGGGGAGCGTAGTTTCCAGATCCTGTGTATGTTGACACCAAAGACTCTTTAGGTACCATTGTAGTTTCCTCATATGTAGTCTGGCATACAAGTAGCTGGAAGAATTATCTGCTTTTCTGGTGTGAGAGATGCCATCTGGGAAGTTGTGTCTAGACTTGCTCCCAGAAAACCAATCTTTTTTGTGGGCACTAAATTTGACTTCTTTTTGTTGATTGTGTACCCCAAAGAGGTGAAAAGGTTTATCACAAAGGCTAGGTCTTACAACAACTTGTCTTGGGTATCTGCCTGAATGAGGCAGTCATCCAGGTATGGGTAAATTTGTATATTTCTCTGCCTGCAAAAGGCAATGACAGGTGCTAGGCATTTTGTGAACACTCTGGGCGCAGTAGATAAGCCAAAGGGCAGAGCAGAGAACTGAAAGTGCTGAGTGCCTGCTCTGAAACAGGGATATTTTCTGCACAAGTCCCTGATAGGGATATAGGAGTTGCTGGAGTGTGAGCATCTTGAATTTTGGGATATTTAAGAAGGTATTGAGGGAGGATAAGTCCAAAATGGGGCACCAAGTGCACTCCTTTCTGGGAACTAGAAACAGTCTTGAGTAAAAGCCTAGTCCCACCTATTCTTCTGGAACAGATTCTATTGCCCTTATGGAAAGTAAGGTAAGAATTAGTTTTTGAGACTCTGCCCGCTGATTTGGAGGAAGGTCTGGGTACCCCTTGGCAACAGGTAAGGTGTGAAACGAAAATTTGTACCTTTGAAATACTATTTTGAGGACCCACTGGTCGTCGGTGATGGTGGCCCAGACTTGAAAGAAGTTTAAGAGCCTTCCTCCCAGAGGTTGAATGTGGGGAGGGTCATTGATTGTTTTTGCTAAAGGGGGTTGTTTGGAACTTCCTAGTTTAGGGGTAGAGGAGGTCCACTGTTTTGTTCTCTGTGAGCTTTGAGAGAAGGGTCTGGTTGTTTTGCTGCTTCTAGACCTAAGTTGGCTTTGCTTTGAGGTTGCAGGAAATGCCCAGTGCTTGGATGGGTAGTTTCTGCTGAACCTTGGTGGCTGTACTTGTAAGACGTCTTTAACAGTTTGCATAGATTTTGCTTTTTCCTCCATCTTTTTAAGCACCTCTTCTACTTTGTTACCAAAGAGGTTGTCTTTATGCAAGGGTATATCCAGTAGTTTAGATTTAACATGGTCAGGCAGGGGCTATTCCCTAAGCCATGCATGCCTACAAATGACAGAGCCTGTGGCTGTTGCCCTGCATGAGGCTTCTAAAGCATCAAACCCACAGTGCAAAGAATGCTTAGTCACCTGGCAGGCAGAATGCATTAATTCCTGTAATTCTTTGCATTCCATCATAGCTTTAAGGTTCCAAAATGTGCTGCTGATACTTTAACATATGGAAGTGACAGTTAAGGACTCTAATGGCAAGGGTAGCTGATGTGTACACCTTTTTCACCCATCTATCCAGAACCCGGGATTCCCTATCAGAAGGGGTAGGGTTTTTTGCTGTTATGGCTTTAACCCCTTTGAGGCCTTGAGTGATGATCTCTGGGTTGGCAGCAGGGTTTCTAAACAGAAATTGGTGAGAGTCAGGGACTCTGCAATACCTGTTAGGTTTCCTGGGAGCAGGAGGGATGGCATCAGGACTTAAACTGGTCTCAAAGGTCTGTGCTGGGGTAAATCCAAAAATTCTCTATGCCTCTTCTTAGACTGAGGGTAGTCCTGACTCTCCCATTTAAAATGCTCCCGGAGGGTATGCAGTGTTTCCCCAAATGAGAAATCCTCAGGTGGGGAGACTGAGGGTATTGATAACTCAGCATCAGAATCTTCATAAGCAGACAGTGTTTGCATTTCATCTGCCTCAATAGATAACTCAGATTGTTCAGAATCTGATTCTGGTAAAAATTCAGGGGACAGGTCTCTTTTTCATTTAGCGGTAGTCGGTTGAGATCCCTAATAAGGTAAATGAGATTGTCTGCCATTCTTAGCATTTGAGCCTGCGGTAATAGTGCAGAGGTCTTCGGTTTTTCATGTAGTTTTGCTTGTAAGTCGAAAGGATTCCACAGGTTTTGCAACAGTGGTAGTCGGAACAGAAGACATCGGTTTAGATCTGGAATCGGTAGTACGAAGGCCTTCCTCGGAAGCTGGTGCCTGCTCAGCGGCTCCGGACCCATCCAAGGTAAAGACAACTGCAGGATTGTTAATGGAGATGGAGGCGTGCGGCATGGCAGACTCCAAAAGGGTCTCAACAGAGGCCTGCACTGAAACTGAAGTAGGCGTCGGGGACTGCAAAAGCATCTCACCAAGGCCCAGAGAACCGACAACTGATTTAGCGTTTGTGCCATTGGAAATTTTAATCCTTAATGGTCTGTCTCTATCTTTACGCTTTTTGGGAAGATCGGAAGTCGGATAGCTAACGGACACCATACCTGGAAACTTCGTAGTTGTACTGAAATG
This sequence comes from Protopterus annectens, assembly GCF_019279795.1. Classification (NCBI taxonomy): domain Eukaryota; kingdom Metazoa; phylum Chordata; order Ceratodontiformes; family Protopteridae; genus Protopterus; species Protopterus annectens. Next base: position 1,813,007,576 of record NC_056731.1, read on the forward strand.
CCTAGCAAGAATTTTAGCCCGACGATGAATAGTGCATGGGTTAAACAAGGCACAGAAACAGCAATTGGGGACATCGTGCTCAAGGCCTAGGCAAGTAATGCAGTAAGAGTGAAAATCTCATTGAGGTATCCGTTTTCCACAGGCGAGACAATTATTAACTTTCTCTGACATCAGTTAGAGCAAGAAAAAAGGATCCCCAATGGGGTACTTAGCTTTCAAAGGCTTCACTTCAATTCAGAAAAATGAGGAGAGGTAAATGGCCGACCGGCACTTGTGCGAAATAATTCTTGCAGCATGTAAAATGTGAAACAAATGTATACACTGTAAAAGTCACCTTATTTTTTAGCAGAGATGCAGCAAAACAACTTAGCTTTTTGTACACATTGGTAGAGGTTTTTTTTTTTTTTTTTTTTTTTGCAAAAATTGCTTCATTTGCTTTGCAGCTTCATCCTCGCAGAGTTCACAGGCCACAGAAACAGGAAACCTTTAAAAAAAAAAAAAATAAAGAACCTTATACTCTGAAAAGAGAGAGAGAGAGAGCAAGAGTGAATATGTGTGAACATCTTAGCAGCAGTTGCTGGGATTTGCCTTCTAAAGTGTGCAAAGATATCTTACTAAAAGGACACAAAGCCTAAACAATATGTCCTAAATGGAGCAACTCAAAGCCCTGTCACTATTCGTGGTAACCTACAGACTTGTTAAGAAGCAACCCATTGTCCAGTATTGATGAACTTACTGCACTTCAAGTCAAATGGCAGCATACACACTCTGTGTAGAAATAAAAAAATACTTCTGCAACATCAACGGCTTAGGACAAGTACATCTCGCAGATGATGCAATTGCTCTGGAACAGACTCCCCATCCACATTCAAACATAACTTAGATGTATGGCTGGACAATCCAAAATTTATCCAGGGACTGCCCACTGTAGAATTAATGGACAGAGGCAGCTCGTAAATGCTTGGCTCCCCTCAAATTATCTAAGGTATGATCTAGTTACTCTCACTAGGGGTAATATATAACTATCAACCACTGGAAGGGTAAAGGCCAATATAACACCAAATGGGATGGGGTAATTCAAGCACAAAAAGGAAAACTGACTAGGCTTAAAAACACCTGCAAGGGCAGTTAGCCTAGTACTTACCTACGAACACATAACAGGTCCTTTTAGACTGACAGCTCACATTTTGGAATTATAGACTGTGAACTTTCTTCATACAGTGAATGTAGGTAACAGGTAGGCAGAAAGGCAGAACTGCAGTAAGAGGTAGGCAGAATACACTAGCCCACCCACTAGCAATATTTCAGGATCAAAATGACTGCAGATAGTGTTTACTAAAAGTAATTCATTGTGTGTGTGTACACTAGAAATCATTTGGCTGACAAACTTGACTGATGTAGAGATTATATCTCTACTCCAAAGTTGTTTGAAACAAGTCTTATACAAGTGTGTCTGATATTGGCCATAACACGAGGCAGTAGTGTACATTTGCAGTGCTCTATTAAGAGCAGTCAACCCTAGCATACTGACTATGCCAGCACTGTAGATTTGAAGGCAATACTGTAACATATTATTCAGTGGTCAGTAGTGCAGATCACTGAGAAAGCAGCCCCTGACCCTCACATATATAATGGCAGTGGTGGGATTATGGGCCCATGCCATCAAAATGAAGAATGCCGAATGTTGGAAAAAAATAACCCCAGATGATTTATCAAAACTGTAACTGTAATATAAATGTTTATGAGATGCAGCTTTTCTCATTGAGACTCCAATGAAAATAGGTCTTGCCCAGTCTGACTTTCATGATCAAGAAAGGCAGGCAAATTAATAAATAAATAATTAAATTAACAACAGGACCAATCAGGAAGGATCCCCAATGTTAAATTTGCACATACAACGTTTGACGGTGTCTTGCCAATCATCTATACAATGGAATAACCTATCCATAACTTCAACTGCTCACTTCCTGCATATCTCAGTACCCCATCAGCCAGTAACCCTACCCAGCTTTTTGTCAGACAACTTGATTACCCTAAAATCATCTAACCCGAGAACCACAAAAAAGAAGTTATGTACTCACCATAACATTCCATGTTTGTTGTCCATCTCGCAGTTCATTCTTACAATGATGGGATCATAGCAGAATCTCAGCTCCGACTCTGCCGAATACACAGCTGGAAGTCTCAAACTTGGCACGTGGCAGATAGGCATCCCATAATGCAGTGGTGTAATCCCCCAGATCTTGTTTGCTGCCAATAAACTAATAAACTGAAAAAGAAAAAACTGTGTATCTAACCTATGTATATACATATATATACATACATACATAACTGGACTCTAACCACAGAGATAAAACTGTGTATCTAACCTACGCATATACATATACATACATACATAACTGGACTCTAACCACAGAGATAAGAGAGATAAACTGGTTCAGTGAACTCCAAAGGAGTGAACAAACAACCACCAGGTCCACTAGGAGTTCTTGGTAGGGGGAAGGAGGGAGGGTTTGTAAGAATGAATGGCGAGATGGACAACAAACATGGAACATTATGGTGAGTACATAATTTCTTTATGCTATGTTGTCCTATCTCACCTTCATTCTTACAATGATGGGACAGCGTCCCTAGCACCTTTTTCCTGGGTGGCTCACGAGAGTACACCTTTAAGCACAGTGGAACCAAAGGAAGTCCTGTCCCTGGAGGCCAGATCCACTTTGTAATGAGTAATAAATGTATGAGGAGTAGCCCACGTAGCTGCAGCACAAATGTTATCCATAGGAATTCTAGCCTGAAAGGCAGTAGATGTAGCTAGTGACCTTGTAGAATGAGCCTTCACCTTGAACAGCAGATCTCTATTGGTTGAAGCATAAATAAAGGAGATACAATTTGAAAGCCAATTAGAAAGGATAACTTTAGAGACTGGCATACCCTTTCTTGCTTCTGAAAAGGAAATAAACAATTAGTCAGATTTTCAAAAATGTTTTGTCCTATGCAGATAGAATCTAAGTTGCCTGTGGACATCCAACTGGTGAAGTTTGTATTCCGCCTTATTGTTGTGGTTAGGAAAAAATACTAGCAGTTCAATGGATTGATTAATATTAGTGTTGGAAAGGACCTTGGGTAGAAACGAGAGATTGGTTTGCAAGGAAATTCTGTCTTTATGAAAAATCAGATAAGGTGGATCAATAGATAAGGCCTGTAATTCAGAGACCCTTCTAGCAGTTGTAACGGCAACCAGTAAAATAGTCTTCCAGGAAAGGAATTTGCAGTCTAAAGAAGAAGGCGGCTCAAATGGTGGTAGCTCAAATGGTGGTAAAGTGAGTCGGGATAAAACAAAATTCAAGTCCTAAGGGGAAAGGGGTTCCTTAAATGGAGGTCTCAGTAAAGTAGTACCTTTTAAGAAGGCTCTACATAACCTATGAGACATAAGGTTGGCAGAAGAATCACCAACATGGAAATTAGAAATTGCAGCAAGTTGGACTCTAACGGTCGCGGCAGCTGAGCCCTGATGAAAAAGTTCCACCAGGAATCCTAAAATAGAATGGATAGGAGCTGTAAAAGGGTCTATATTCTTATCCTGAGCCCAAATAGAAAATCTTTTCCATTTACTCGAATACAAACTTCTGGTAGAAGATTTTGAGAAGACGTTAAAATGTGACTGACCAATGGGGTGAAATTCTGAAGCCTGACTAAATTGGGAATTGGAGCAGCCAAGCTGTCAATTTGAGGGTGTAGAGAGAGTGATGGAGAGCACCTGACATATGAGTCAGCAGGTTTGGAACTGGGTCCAACAACCAAGGTTTGTCCTGAAGAGGAGGCCACAGGAAGGGGAACCAAACTTGACGAGGCCAGAATGGAGCAATGAGAATGATCCTGCTTCCCAAGGACTGAGCTTTCTGAATGACTCTTGGTATTAGGGGAAAGGGAGGAAAAGCATGAAGTAGTCCCAAGGGCCAATCGTGTACAAGTGCGTCTCTTGGTGACTCCCTCAGCGGGGGAATTAGGGTGAAGTAGTTACTGCACTTGGCATTCATGGGAGTGGCAAAAAGGTCGCAGCAAGGCTGACCCTATTTTTGGAAAATCCTTTCCACTATTTCCTGATTTAGAGACCACTCATGAGGGATTAGAATTCCCCTGCTCAGCTTGTCTGCTATCACGCTGGATTTCCCTGGGATGTGCGTTGCTACCAGAAAGCACTGGAGACTGCCCACTGCCAAACTCTCAGGGCTTTGCGACAAAGAGGGTAAGATCTGGTTCCCCTTTGCTTGTTTATGTACCAAACCATCGACATATTGTCTGACTGAATTGCAATCGTCCCTAGAAGGGCAGAGTCATGGAGTCCCTGCAACGCCAGATACACTGCTCTCATCTCCAGAACATTTATGTGCAAATGGGCCTCGTGTTCTTGCCCTATACCTTGGACTGCTCTTCCTAGATAATGCACTCCCGCCCTATCTGGGAAGCGTCCGTGGTCACAGTAGCTAGAGGTTGATGTGGAAGAAAAGGCCTCCCTATGGTCATGTGGCTGGAGTGTAGCCACCATTCTAGGTCCTTTTTGCATGAGTTTGTGATCCTGACAAGATGAGACATTGGAAGCTCTTGGGGTGACCATTGTGAAAATAGGAGCCAATGAAGGATCCACATGTGCATCCTGGCTAAAGGAACTAGAGTTATGGTGGAAGCCATAGTCCCTAATAGTATTAGAACCACCTTTGCCTTCACTTTTGTCTTGTGAAGGAGGTGCAGAATTTGCTGTCTGAGTATATATATCCTGCCTGTTGGCAAGCGAGCCATGGAAGAAATAGTGTCTAACTCTGCGCCTATGAATGTAATACGCTGACAAGGCAACAAGGCAGATTTTTGAAAATTGACTGTAATGCCTAGATGAACACAAAGGTCTAATGTCACATCCCTGGCATGTTGAAGTAGATGCTGGGTGGTGGCAGACAGGAGACAGTTGTCTAGGTATAGAAACACTCAGAATCCCAGATGTCTAAGGTGAGCTATGACTACTGCCATGCATTTGGTGAACACTCTGGGGGCTGTAGTGAGACCAAAGGGCAGAGCTCGAAATTGATAGTGACTGGCTCCCAGCTGGAAGCGTAAGTGCCTCCTCAATGCTCTGTCCATTTTTATGTGGTAGTACGCATCTTGGAGGTCTATAGAGCACATCCAATTGTCCTTCCCTAGAAAAGGGAGTATGGACTGCAGTGTCACCATCCGGAATTTTAACTTCTTCACAGATTCGTTTAGCTTGCTTAAATCTAGTATGAGTCTCCAGTTCCCTGTTCTTTTGGTACCAAAAAGAATCTTGAGTAAGTTCCGAATCCTGTTTGGTCTGCAGAGACTTCTTGGATGGCCCTTTTGTTCAGCAGCTTTTGAATCTCTATAGCTGCCTGATTCCTTAGATTTGGTGGAACATCTGGGAGTACTTTGCATGGCGGGATAGGTTGGCAAAAGAGAACGGTGTAACCTCTGGATATTATTCCTAGTACTTACTTGCCAGTCTTCTGGGTACATAGACAAAAGTCCCCCGACTGCCTCCAGAGCTGGACAGTCGGGCCTCCTTTCAGTAGCGCTGATTGGAACTCCATGAAAGGAATCACGGTCTCCCTGGTTCTGCGGGCCACCTCTGCCTCTGGGACGGCGTCTACCATTATTACCTCCCCCTCTGCCCTGAGAGAAGGACTCACCTCATGCATCCTGAAAAACACCCTGGGATCTCTTGACCCACATTTTTCCACTCTTCTGACCTTTAGGATAAGGTCTTGAAGGCACGGAAAAACGTACTCCAATAACAGAGAGTTTTTCCTTCCTGCTCGCACCTGGTGAGGATATCTTTCACTTTTGGTCCAAACAGTGAGGAACCATCAAATGGAGCATTAGCGAAGGTAAATTTAAATGGGTCTGCAAATCTGCACAAGCGCATCCAGGAGTGTCTCCTAAGAGAGACTCCTGAACCCGCTGCCCTACTCGCTCCATCAGCAGCATAAGAGATCAGCCTCATGGAGGAGTTAATGATGGAATTCAAGGTGGACAGCTGGGAAGAGACCTTTTCATTCACCCCCGTAGCTAAGGACTTTGTAGAACATCTCCTAACTCCTTCAGGAGATCTCATTGTAGCCTTGTGAAATGAGTCAAATAATTCAGCGAACGAAGAGTAAAAGTCACTGATGAAAACACGTTTCCCGTATCTGTCCACTGTTCAAGAGTCTTTATTCAGCAGATGGACAGACGAGAATGTCTCTGAAATCTCCTTCTTGGTGGCCGCTGCCACCACCATAATATCTACGGGAACACCTTTCCTAAGAAAATCCTTGCCTGTTGGGGCAGATAAAGACTTATTAGGCCTCCGAGGGACTGGTTCCAATGTGTCAGGTGACTCTCATGCCTTTCTACTGACCAAGTCCATTAGTTCGTGGAAAGGCGGAGATATCCAGAAGGCTGAAGGTTGAGATCCAAAAGCATTCAGGTACACTGACTCCTCATCAGAAGTGGAGATGGACTGCCAGCCACCTCTCTGCTTCAGGATCTCTAAGATATCTACAAAAGAGATATCGTCAGAGGACGACCGTGGGGTCCCTTCTGACTCCTCGAGGTCAGTGTCTGATGTGATGGACTCATCAGGAGAGTCTACATGCTTCCTCTTGCAGGTTCTCTTCCGAGGGGGCTCCTCAGAAGGACATTCTGGAGAGGCCTCGGAAGGTGGGGGTTCTCCCAATGGGGGAACCTGAGACTCTGGATCTCTGCTGTCCTGTGGAAGTGGTGGTGCGGAGACAGTTGCCGGTGCCTTGGGGGGGATGGACACTGTATCCTTCTGTGGAGCTGTGGGGGAAGACAGCACATGTCATCAGTTCAAAGGCGGACCCCGCTGGTTCCAAAGATGTCCCCGCTCTGAAGAGAAGGATGACATTCCCAGTTCCAGGGAGATCAGCACCAAAGCTGACGTGCGAAGATCGGGGCTAGCCAGGGAGCCACGACTCCCAGACACTCCGGACGGCACAGAGCGAGTAGGAGCCAATATCGGATCCATGAACACTGAAGTGGCTCTCGAAACCGACGCTTCCATGGTAAGGGGTACCAAGCACCCCGGCTCTGAAGATCCAAGTTGGCTTGGAGGAGGAGCAATTGTCAATGCAAGAAATATCGGTGGCTCCAGAACCAAATGGGTTGGAGCCGACAACAATTTAGACAGCGCCAGCGACTTCAAAAGCCTGCGCACCACCCGCTCCACGTCATCGTTAGATAAGCTCCTAGTGGTCCTGGAGGAAATAGAAGGTGATCAAGATCTCTCCAGAATGGGAGACCTCAAAACTGGGGAGACCGGCGAGACTTCAATGGACCAGCTCAGTGATGAAGAGTCTTGCGGCTCCAAGGACTTGGGAGCCGAAGACCCAGGCTTATCCACAATAATCACCTCTGACGGCACTGAGAACTGTGGAGCCAAAGAGGTGGAAGCTTTAGAAGTTTTCACAATTTTTTCTGGCGGTTCCGATAAAGTAAATGCGGGTGATGGTCACTTGGAAGATTTGTCCTTTTTGGTAGAAGGTGAAGAAGAGGACGAGCCACAATGTATAGCGTCCTCAAAGGTGGGTTTTAAAAGTCCCTTGAGGATTAATTTATTTCTCCTCTCCTGAAGAACTCTAGCGGAGAAAGAATGACAGAAGGTGCAATCCTCTTGCAAATGGATTGCACCAAGACAATAAACACAGACAGCATGCCCATTAGTGATGGACATCTTCTGAGAGCACTTCTGGCGGTTTTTAGACCCTGAAGGCTTATGCTCTTTTTCCTTGGGTTCTTTTGACATGTCCGGAAAAAAGGTTAGGCCAACAACAAAAAAACCACAAAGGAGGCACACTAACAAGAATAACAGCGCTCAAGCACACAAAGTGGTTTGGGACCTCTAATTTAAATGGGCCCAAACCGAAAATCACACTAGCACAAAAACTCAGCAACTAGCCCTAACTAAAAAAGACAATAGCTCTTAAACAGCTATTAAGGCAGCAACAAAACCATGACAGTAAAGCAATACAAATAGGCCTGAGGAAACACGAAAAACTAAAACATGGGATACCACAAAGATAAACTTTTAAACTAGTCAAGTACAGTCAAATACTGTCCACAATATAGTTATAAGTCACAATAAGCAAAAAAAATATATAAATCTTATCTGAATGTTGAAAACAATCTCTAGACTTAGCCACGGCCAAGAAGATCCATCCAACCTCATAAAGTGGCAAAAGAGATCTGGGGAACTACATCACTGCATTATGGGATACCTATCTGCCATATGCCAAGTTTGAGACTTCCAGCTGTGTATTCGGCCGAGTCGGAGACGAGATTCAGCTCCGAATCCGTCATTGTAAGAATGAAGGCAAGATAGGACAACATAACATGCTCTTTATTTGCTGCTAATAGTCTGAAACCAACTGGTACTATTCTTTTAGGGTAGAAGCTTAGGTAAATGAATTATCACTAACCAGGCTGTTTGCCTGCCTTCTTTCTTAATCTATAGAACAGGGATGAGAGACTCCTTCATTCCCTGGATATGCACAGACAGCTAAGATTCCACCTAGACAAGACAAAAGCATTCAAGAAAACTGTCCAGCTCTGTTTCCTTCCAGGCGGGAAAATTGGATAACCCTGTCACCAAACAGGCTAACTTAAAAGCCATGTCCTTTCTTTTATACCTTCCTTGGGAAGTCCCTGTCTTCACCTGGGAAGGCCTATTCCATCAGGGAAGTCTCCTCCTCAAGTATCTTATTTAGAGCTATTGATTCCAGATTTATTCTGGAAGTGGCCACCTGGTCTTCAGTTCACACCTTTACTAGACACTACAGAATGGATGCATTCTCCTGATCTAGGACCCATTTTGCCACATATGTCCTGCTAGGATTGGCAGTCAGTTCCCCCCACCCCCTTCAAACTATCTACCCTCTACAACCCTTAACTCTGGGAATTGTCCATCAGTTTGGAATACTCAAACTGTAATCCAAGGAAAGATATAATATGGTTGTGTAAGAATTTACCATAACAGTAGATGTCCTACTGATCACTGTTGCAGGATTGCATCCTTCCCTCCTCCCCCTTCTGTTTTTTTGTATACCTTGTGGACTGAGGGGGGGTTCAGTCCCCCCCTTAACTGGACTTGTATATTATTGCTTGATATACTCAGACAATCTCAGGGATTCCTGGATCAAGACAGGTTGAGAATCTTATAACCATATGACCACTTATTTACCCCTACACTTGCAGGCTGAAGTCATACACCAGACGTATGGTGCATTACAAAGGTTTTGGCTTTGGTACACCGGTCGGACATCAGGTTACTTGAGACAGGAAAACCCATCAGTATTGGAATGCTGCAACAGTGATCCAAAGGAGGGAATCAAATCAAATGATAAACTGGGAAGTGGGGTGTATGATGGATAGCCTCTAGCTACTCGTAATACTTTGCCCTCCCACCATATGCCATAATTTTCCAAACCACAAAGATCAGTCTGACAGGCTACTAGTTTACTGTCTAATGCTAAACTGCAAATTACACGTCTTCCCTACAAGAGAAAAGAAAGATATTTATATTCAGAAGTCTTACATTTATCTATGACAAACATCATGGCAGAGCAAAAAACACATACAAAACGGTACAAAAATGAAAATAATCATTGTATTCACTTTACCAGACACACAGCAGGGATGACTCTGAATAAGTATTTTAGTCTGGGATGGAAATCTGGAGGCCTAGCAAAATGTGTTGCTCTCAGAAAATGCAACAATGTCTCAAAGCTCCTATTTGTCTACCTTTCCTAACCACTGACTGACAACTACTTGAAGATGTTAGACAGACCATAACGACTGTGGTATATCACACAAAACTGGGTTAGAGTTTTATAAGCAGTCATTTACCATGTTTAAAGTTCTGACAACAGAAAAAAATAAAAGCCAATTCATTTACATTAAGCTATGTGGTGCTCTCTATCTGCATTTCAGCCATGCACCTGTTCTGTACTTGCGGGGGCTGGTTGATATGTATGTTAGGGCCCTACGCCACTGGAACTGTCAGCACACTCCTTAGTTATTTATTAGCCCGTTTCCCTTTTTGGAGGATGTTGCCTGATATTTCAGCAGTCACAGGGCGAATGTGACATATGGCCTTGGATTTATTTGAATTTATGGCACGAGGGAATATTTTGGATACCCGGTCCCACACACATTAATATTATAGAGGTACTTGCTCTTGAATGGTTGGTCCACCTGTCTACTGCTGTTTCAATTAACAAAAAGGTTTCTAACTGGAGAGAGTTAGTCTAATGTATGTTACTTTGATAACGGACCTTATTTTTGATAACAAACCTTATCTTTTAACTGTTGGCTTATTTTTATACTGTAGTGGCAAGAAACGAATGGGCTCACCATTTACTGCTCTGTATTGGTGGGGGTTGACTGATGTGTATTTGAACGCCAATATTACAGCGGTATTGGTTTTTTAACTGCTGGTGCATTTGTCTACTGTAGCTTTAAGCAACAAACAGTTTTATTGTTTATTGGTGTTTTTTAACTGAACAAAGTTGAACAGACATATGTTATTGTGACAACGGAACTAATATATAAATTGTTGGCTTATTCTGCTGTATCGACAAGGAACGAAAACAGTCACCACTTACTGGTACTTGCTAACTGAACAAAGCTGAGATTTGTTTAACTTTACAGGTACTGTTTTTTTATTTATGATTTTTTTATATGCAGGGGGACTGCTTGAAACTGTTTCTTTTGTACTTTGGGATTTATTATATTGAGTTATCAGGTCAGATGTCTTGGGCTGATACAACAGGATTTGTTATGGATTTATTGACTGTTGGATGAATCAAGTTAATTTTTTCTTGAATTAACATACAAGGGGGTTCTCTGTAAATTGGAAGTGATAGTTGGAGCCAATTGTTATGAACTTTTGATTGGTCTCTTACGTACAAACACTACTGGGATAATCCATCCGAATTTCCTTTTATATGCAAGTCTCTTTTGAATTTGCATAATTACATTATAAGTATGGATTTGATTCAGTTGTTACAAGGTTTAGCGGCTGACAAGGATGATGTGGGAATCTCTGACAGCCTTCACAGTTTTGGTACTAATGACAGAGGTATCAATGCAACATCTTTTACCTGCATTGATTTATTTGAACAATTATCGACAGCCATGAAGGAAATGAAATGTAATGTGTGGAATCAGAAGTTCTTTAAGGCGTATAATGTAAAAACTTTTGCACCTAGGGGTCTTCGAGTACATTTACAACCATATGTCAAAGGTCAGGATGACAAATTGATTTGTGAATAGTAGGAAGTCCAAAAACATCTTCAATGTTGTTTGTTAAAATTTTATATTGTTTTTATGAACGGAGAACTGTCGATTTAGTTTCCCAAGTCAGTCAGCTCTGCGATGGATTAAGCCCTATGAACAGAATCATCTTTATTGGGAACAGTTTGTGCAATTAACCAGAGACCTAATAGGGTTGGAAAAGGACTTAAAGACATGTATGATTAGGAAATTTTTCAAGAGATTATAAGGATTACAAACATGGGAAACAATTGAATGTGCAGAAAACGGTTACATTTTCTGAAAACAAAGACAGTCCTTTGTCATCTGGTAAACTTCAAAGGAAAAAGTCAATCCTTAAGAAAGTTGAAAGCACTTCGGAGGCATCTGTTCAGGAATTTTCCTCTGCAACAGATAAGGGTAAACCATCTGTTTCTCCCTCTGCCAAAAAGAAAAATGATGGTGTCCCTTTATGCATCACTGGATGCAAGCACCATAAACTGAGCACCAACTGTAGAAATGCTGCTACAGTTAATAATACCACAGTAGGAAGTCGGAATGTTGGAATGTCAAAACATTTCTTCTTTTCTTTTATCCTCTTCTGAAGTTAAATTGCTTAATAAAGATCTTGGTGGTGTACCTAGCTATTTGGTGCCTGAGGATGTTTTTGCTCAGGATATTATTTCATTTTGTTGATTGCTGAATCGCAAGTTTTTTTTCATAATAAACAAATCAATAAGGGATATGATCCTTCATCTTTTTGATTTATACAGTCCACATTTATACCACTTCCCAATAAGAACGTGGTAGTTTTTCAACAACAGGTTTTAAGGGACTTGCATTTCACATATGGTTCTCATTTAAGTATGTGTTCTAATAACATTCCTTCAGCAGAAAGACAAGCATTGCCAATTCTTTATAAGAATAAAAAAATGGTTATTAGGTCCAGCAGACAAGTTGGGTGCTGTGGTAGTTTGGGATTGGGACATGCATGTGACTGAAGCCCATAAACAATTTTAGATCAATTATTTTATCAAAGGATGTTTTTGGACACCACCCCTGTATTTAAGTCTGCCACTGACCAATTTTTGCAGCTTGCTTTGGAAGAGGGTATTATTTCTAGGGAATATTGTTTCATTGATGGTTAAGGATACAGTAAAACAATATTTTTATATGTTACCCAAAACTCATAAACTTTGAGCCAACCTCTGGGGAGACCAACAGTATCTGGCAGAAGGTCTCTCAAGGAACCTTTATCAGCTTTCCTTACTCAATATTGGTGACCACTGTTGGGGCATATATGATCTTGTATACAGGACACCAGTGAGTTTTTGTTGATTAAAGAGATTCAACTTGAACCAGGATGATATATGTGTACATTAAATGTGTCAGCATTGTATACCTATATTCCTCACTGGGCAGGGTTAATGGCCCTGGAATATTGGTTAAATTGGGTTTCCTTATATAGCCCAGGATTTGATACCTTCTTAGTCTGTCTTACTGAACATGTATTAACAAAAATGTTTTTTCCTTTAAGGATGAGTGTTATCTACAGCTTAAGGGAACTGCTATGGGGGTATCTTTTGCCCACATTTATGCAGATTTATTTATGAGCTACACTGAGGAACAGATCATTTATGATCCAACCCACAATATTTCTTTTTAGAATCGAAGGCTATCTGGCTAGATGACTGCTGGTTAGTTTGGTATCTGGATGTTGATTATTTAAGTGAATTTGTGGACTACTTGAATGAAAACAAGTGGGGCATACATTTTACACTCAATTTTGATTCTACTCAAATAACATTTTTGGATGTTGAGATTCATCTACAGGATCATGGGGCATTAGGTACTCATGTTTACAGTAAATATCCAGAGGTTAATATTCTTTTACATACTAGCAGCTGCCATCCTCGGCACATTATCAGGATTCCCAAAGCCCAATTTATGTGGCTCAGTAGGATTTGTTCTCCTGATGAGATGCTTGTTACACAAGAACAAGAGTCGGTTACTAGGTTTTGTAATGAAGGGTACAAATACCAGGATGTTATTCATTCAAGGGATATGGTCAGTAGATTGGATAGATCTGACTCGTTACAATATAAAATCAGAGTGGCTTCGTAATCTCCACTCAGATTAGTCACGAATTATGGTAGCGATATATCGGTTATCATTGCTATAGTACATAAACATTGGGGGATTCTATTATCTGAGAATACCTTGAAGGATTTGATATCCTCCAAATGTCTCTTTTCCTATAGGAGGGGTACAACTTTGGGGGGTTGGTTTAATCATTACAATATACCTAGAGGGGTTAATACTACTTTAGATGGGCGATTCCTGATGGGGTGTTAGTCCTGCTGTCATTGCAGTTTTTGTAAATATGTTTATAATGCAAAGTAATTTATTTCTCATAATACTTTGTGTGTATTTGATACTTATGTTTATGGAAATTGTGGGTCGGACTGGGATATCTATTTAGTTACATGTACATGCCCTGCTTTTTATGTGAGTTAAACTTCTTTTTCATTAAAATTACGCATTTCTGAATGCCTTAGTGACATCAGATGTGCTCGCCAATCCAGTGCCCTCTATAAATACACGATTAAGCACCCTATGGCTAAGTTTAATTTTGTTATAATAGGTAAAAATAAATCAAGCTGGCATGATATATTAGATAAGAATGAGAAAAAATGGATTATCTAATTAGGATCACTTTTTTCTCCAGGGTGTAATGAACACCTTTAATTAACCAATGATGTGGAGATTGTGGTTATTTAAAGAGGGTGGGGATTATGTTTGCTTGTTGCACTAAAGAAGGCTCTATTGCCGAAACTAATATGCTATTTTTTTCTCTCATTTTGGATGTTTATTATATCCTAAAATAAAGATTTTTGTGCTGACAATTGAATACTGGCCCTTTGGTGTTTTGGATACTACTGCATTCCGGTCGTGCACCTGTTCCGTATTTGTGGGGGTTGACTGATATGCTCTCCAACCTCCCAGATCTTGATTCTGTGGCCTCACTTAGTTCACAGATCTTGATTCCATGGCCTTGCTTAGTTCTAGATACTACCGCTCAGGATGATGTGGGTTTCATAATACACCATTAATAATTAATGCATCTGTTTTTTTTTTTTTTCATAAGCACTGCCTTTGCTATAGTCAAGACCTTTGAATCCACTTTTTAAAAAAATTATTCATTGCCTCTCTCAGACCTCTTGCATCATATTGCCATGCAGAACTACTTTTCTCTGTTCATGCCTTAGTACATTCAGAGGTATGTGTTAATTACTTCCTTCTTCATTTTATTGTCCTATTTGGAGTACAAGTTACTGTCCACTAGGCTACTGTGTGACACTCAAAAGTTGAAATTTTGCTCATTTCATAATTATGTTAGAATATAAATAAGATGCACATACAATACTCAGTGAAGAGAAATTAACAAGTTAACATAATTAAAAAAAAAAACGGAAGTCAAGTGGTAAGGCTTGTCTTATGGGATCTCTAAGACCTGACAGGCATAAAGGGTCCCCCCCCACCAAATGCAGTGGAAGGAGGTTTCAGGAGACACAATTTATGACAGACAAAACAAACAACTCCAGAAGCATTATAAATTTGACACCCCAGCACTGGCCCAGTAATCCAGGAGCTTCAGTCCTCACCACTGGCAACAGTGCGAGACGTACATACTGGAAGGATGACAAGTACACAGACAGTGCAGTGCAATTTCCCCTAAGAGCACACAGGGACCATAGTCAGTTTGGGGCTGGTTTCTCCCTCTTTCTCCAGATCCCCAATAAGACTCCCCACTGGCACAGCTATAGGGTTGAGATCTCAGCCGAGTGGCCAAACCAAGACCTACAGAACCCTCTCTGTCCAACCAGTGCTTCGTGTCCCTGCCAAAGTAGCTGACACACACACATACACACACCTGGGAAAGGCTGGCACAGGTTTACTAGCTATTCTTCTGCCCAGACTATAAGGTAGTTTACAGTGCCACCAGCCACTACTTATCAGCTACTTTAAGGCCCTTAGCAAAGGGAGGCGAATCTTACTGTGTAAGGCTATTATTAATCCAAATGGTAGTTTGACCAAGATTAAGGCAATTAGGAGTGTCCTGTACAGTGTCACCAAATAGATATGCAAGTACTCTAAGAGCTTAAATATCTCTAGACAGACCAGCCACAACTGAAAGATTTCAATATATTTAATAATAATTAATAAAAGAACAAGACAATACTAAATATGTATTCACCGTAATATCAGAGTTCAAATCACAGGAAATATTTAAAACAACATTGCAGGACAGTCTCAAAAAATACAGAAAATATCTAAGTTATACTTCACTATATTCCCAACTGAATCTAAGATAAATTGCTGTACCTAGTTAACTTACTTACAGCAAGGCAAGACATATGTGAGTGGATGTTTCCAGCTGATGCTGTCAGGTCAAAGACAAATACAAAATGCACAGTCTCTCTCTCTCTCTCTCTCAGAGAGTTCTTAAATTAGTATTACAAATATTGCTGCTGGAATACTTGCAGCACGACATCACTTTTTGTCACCTGACTTCAGTTCTCAGGCTCACAAACGAGCCCCACTGATGCAGCTGTAGCATTTAGCATCTATCTGTGAAAATACATAAACGAAGGCTTTTCCTCATATGTTTGCAGATCCTGGAAGTCCAAAAACAATAAAACGCTTCTGCATCTCAAGCCTAGTAATTATCTCTCTCTTTCAAGGGAACACAGAGAGTCCCCTAGCACAAACATCCTGTCTCCTGTTGACTGAAACCGAGAAATAAAAAGAAGTTATGTCTTACCATAATGTTCCATCTGTGTTGTTGATCTTTCGTTCATTCATTACTGATGGGTTATCAGCTCCGTCCTCGAAACTGACTCGGCCAATAACAAGCTCGCGTCAGCCAAAAACTCTCGAGCCAAGGTCCTACCCAGAATGCTCTGCTCCGTTATCTCAGATCGAGTTTACAAGTTGATAGATAAAAGTAGAGGCCACCTCTGGTCATAAGACCTACAAGAAAGTAGTACATGAGATCAACCAAGAACCTCTGGAAGGGGGACGGAGGGTGGGAAGTAATGAATTAACGAAAGATCAACAACACAGATGGAACGTTATGGTAAGACATAATCTGATGTGGTTAATCTTCGTTCATTCCTTACTGATGGGACAGAGTCCCCAGCTACCTGTATTTCTGGGTGGTCCTCATGGAAGGACATTCCTGAGCACCATGGAGCCAAAGGAAGCTCTCCATCTGGAGGCCAAGTCCAATTTGTAATGAAGAATAAAGGTATGAGGTTTGGCCTAAGTTGCAGCTCAGCAAATATCATTGAGGGACGCTTTAGCATGGAAAGCTGCTGAAGTTGCCATATATCTTGTAGAATGTGATTTGACTCTATGAGGCAAGGTGAGATTGTTTTTGTTGTAGATAAAGGTGACACAATTTCTCAACCATGAAGCCAATGTAACTTTTGATACAGGATGACCCCATCTAGGTCCAGAGAAAGCCAGAAACAGTTAGTCCGATTTACGGGTAGATTTTGTTCTGTCCAGATAAAATCGTATTTGCCTATGAACATCCAAGGAGTGCAGGCAATACTCGCCCTTGTTAGAATGGTTAGGGAAGAACACTGGAAGGTCAATAGACTGATTGATAGATCGCTCTGACACCATTTTTGGTAAAAAGGTAGAATTGGTTCTCAGTGATACCCTATCCTTATGGAAGATAAGATAAGGTTTGATGCATAAGGCCTGAATTTCTGACAATCGCCTGGCCGATGTGATTGCAATCAAAGTTTTCCAAGAGAGATATTTTACATCACAAGAAGACGCAGGTTCAAAGGCTGGAGCTGTTAGAGCTTGCAAAGCCAAGTCCCAATGTTGTACGTGTTCGCTAAAGGGAGGTTTTAGGTGGATAACCCCTTTCAAGAAAGTCTTACAGAGTCTGTGTGACATAAGTGAAGACTCTTGAAAACCAATATGAAAATTTGAGATGGCAGCTAAATGTACATGGATAGTAGAGACAGACACCCCAGAGTGGAAAAGATGTGATAAGTAATCCAATACCACCGAGACAGGGGCTGACAAGGGGTCTATTTGTTTATTTGCTGCCCATAGACAGAACCTCTTCCATTTGTTAAGATGGATTAGTCTGGTGGATGATGTATGAGATGCAATAAGAATATATCGCACAAGGGACAAAAGGTTTTCATGCCTGGCAATCATTGGAAGTGGAGAAACCAAGCTGTCAGTTTCAGGGTTGTTAGATTGGAGTGAATCAGACCCTGCGGATGGGAGATCAATGTCGGGGATGGATTGAGGATCCACGGTTGATCTGGCAGGTGAGGCCAGAGGAAAGGAAACCAAACTTGTCGAGGCCAGTATGGAGCAATGAGGATCACTTTGCTCTTCAACTGTCGTGCTTTCTTTAGAAATTGGGAGAGAGGAGGATAGGCATAAAGAAGACCCAAGGGCCAAGCATGGACAAGAGCATCCCTCGGTGACTGTCCCAAGGGGGATCAAGGCAAAGTAGTTGCTGCACTTGTAGTTGGATAAGGAGGCAAATAGGTCGCAGCAAGGCTGGCCCCAGCGGTTGAAGATTTTTGCCGCTATCAGAGGATTGAGGGACAACTTGTGAGGCTGTAGAATACACCTACTCAATTTGTCCGCTATCACATTGGAGCTCCCAGGAATGTGCGTTACAGTCCGAAAGCGGTTGTGAGCTATCGCCCATTGCCATATTCTCAGGGCCTCTCAGCATAATGGGTAAGATCTGGTACTCCCTTGTTTGTTGATGTACCAGACTACTGACATGTTGTCTAACTGGATCGCAATAGTCCCTGACAGAAGGATGTAGTGAAATGCTTGCAATGCTAGAAGCACTGCCCTCAGTTCCAGGACACTGATATGCTAAACAGCCTCTGTCTCCGACCAAGTGCCTTGGACCGAGTTTCCCTGACACAGATCCCCACCCCATCAGGGAGGCAACTGTGGTCACAGTGGCTATCGGTTGATGGAGTTTGAAAGTGCAAAGCCATTGTTGGGGATTTCAAGACGTCCACCAGAGTAAATCTTGCATGCATCTCTGAGTTATTTGAAAGGACAAAGGATGTTGTAGAGGGTACCACTAAGTGAAAAGTAGCCATTGAAGGAGTCTCATGTGGAATCTGGCTAAAGGAACGATGGTAATCAAAGCTGCCACTGACCCCAATAGCTGAAGTTCAGATCGAACTGGGGATTTGTGGTGACAGAGTAGTGGATGAACTTGTTGTCTTATTCTCTGAAGTCTGTGTTCTGGAAGGGACGCTGTGCAATTTCTCATGTCCAACAGTACCCCTATAAATTCCAAAGACTGAGTTGGGGTTGTGTTGGATTTCTCCCAGTTTACAGTGATTCCCAGGCTTTGAGCCATTAGGAGAGTATACTGCAGAGCTTCTTCCAGTAGACGCTTGGTGGGGGCAGTGAGGAGCCAGTCATCTAGATATGGAAACACCTGGAATCCTTGAAGTCGCAAGTGAGCGATAACCACTGCCATGCATTTTGTGAACACTCTGGGGCTGTAGAGAGACCGAAGGGCACGGCTCGAAACTGATAGTGACTGGCTCCTATATGGAAGCGGAGATAATGAGCATTTGTCCATTTTTATGTGGTAATACGCATCTTGAAGATCTACAGAGCACATCCAATCATCTTCTTCCAGAAGAGGAAGGATAGACTGAACCATGACCATCCAGAATTTCTCTGTTTTTACAAATTTGTTTAAGGTACTGAGAGCCAGAATTGGTCTCCAGTCCCCTGTCTTCTTTGGCACTAAAAAGAACCTTGAGTAAAATCTGGATCCCATCTGGTCTGGGGGGAGCGCTACAGAATCCTGAAAGCCCAAAATCCTGAAGACTAAAATCCTGAGACCAAAATCCTGAAAGTTCAAAATCCTGAAAACACACGGGATACCAACACTTACTATACTCCAGCACAAGTACATACAGAAACAAAATAAAACACAAACAATATTACTCTTCTCCAAGTATAAGCAGGGAGGCAAGCCTCCATGCACCCCACACCCCCTGCTACTTAAATATATCAACTCCGAGACTGCACTTAGTGTACTGAAGTGCAATCTCGGAGTTGTTATATTTAAGAAGCACGGGGTGTGAGGGGCTGTGTCCCCCACACTGGGGGTGCAGGGGTGCTTGTCCCCCTGTATATAGTTGAAGGGTAATATGTTTCTGTATGTACTTGTGCTGGAATATAGTAAGTATTGGTATCCTGTGTGTTTTCAGGATTTTGAGTTTTCAGGATTTTGAACTTTCACGATTTTGAACTTTCAGGATTTTGGGCTCTCAGGATTCTGTAGCGCTTCCGGTCTGGGGGGACCGTCTGGATGACTCTTTTTTTGTAGCAGCTTTTAGATTTTGTGTGCTGCTGTTTCCCTTTGACTGGGTGGAATGTCGGGTAATACTCTTGGTGAGACTGGGCAAAGATGGAAGGGGATGTGATAGCCTGTGGATATAATCTGTTGTACCCAAGAATCGGTTATCTTTTGTCAGGCAGCGGGGTACAAGGAGAAATGACCCCTGACCACTTCCAGAGGTGAGCAGTCGGGCAACACTTCAGGAGCGCTGATAGGGTTGGCCAGAGAAAGAATCTCTGGAACCCCAGTTTCATGGGCCTCCTCTGCCCCGAAAGGGGCATCTTCCATTAGAGTTTCCCCCTCTGCCTCTAGGGAAAAACTCAACACGTGCATCCCGGAAAGAACCCTGTGATTTCTTGTGCCAGATCTTTCCGCTCCTCTGATTTCTGGAGTAGAATCGCTGAGGAGTGGAGTGTCTGACACCAACGGCAGACAAGGTCTTGCCATCTTGTTCACACCATGCCAATGTATCCTTGACTGTGGGGCCAAACAAAGAAGCGGCATTCATGAAAGAAGCCTTAAAGGAATTTGCAAAGTCACAAAGGCATATCCAAGCATGTCGTCTAGCGACTATACCTGCACCTACTGCTCTAGCCGCCCTTCCGTGGAAGAGTTGGAAATGGACTCTAGGGTGGCTATCTGAGAAGACACATTATCATGGACTTCATCAGAAACAGCTCCTGCCAATGTTTCAGAAAGCTGGTTGATAAGATCTCGCTGAAGCCTGGCAAAATGTGCCAAATAATTCAAAGACCTTACGACAAAGGTCGATGAAACAAACACACGCTTCCCTAATCTGTCAATCACCTGGGACTCCTTGTTGGGCGGATGGACAGTTTGGCTCTCCTCTGTCAAATCCTTCTTAGTAGCAGCTGCCACCACCATAACATCTACTGGAAGACCTTGTGACCAGTGGGGGTGCTCAGCTGGAGGCGATAATATTTTATCAGGCCTCTTCGGTATTGCTTCCATGGTATCAGGAACCTTCCATGCGTGCTGCACGATGAGCTGGATGAGCTCATCGGCAAGCGGGGTGACCCAGGAGGTAGGGGGCCGGGCATGAAAAGCCTGCAGGAATATGGATTCCTCAGAGGAAGGATTAGAGGGCTTCCAGTCACCTCTCTGTCTAAGGATTTCGAGGATTAGAGGGCTTCCAGTCACCTTTCTTTTAAGGATCTTGAGGATGTCACCAAAGGACACCTCATCTGAGGATGTCACCAAAGGACACCTCATCAGAGGGTGACTGTGGAGACCCCTCCCCATCATCAAAATCCGTAGCTTCAGTCAATGACTCCTCAGTGGAGTCCATGTGTTTCCTCTTACATGCTGCTTTGCTGGATGATTCCTCAGTGGGAGGTTCTGGGGAAGACTACAAAGAGGGGGTGTCCTGAGGAGGAAAGACCTGAGTCTCTTGTGCCCGGTGTTCGGGAGTTGAAGCTTGTGGCAGTTGTAGCACAGAGGGGGGAAGAGGACTCTGACAAATGAACTTTGCCAGCGGAGGCAAACACCCTCTCCATGGCCTGGAAGGCTGGCCCACCCAAGGAGGGATGGGAGCCTGAAACAGAGCACGACAACCTTGGAACCGGGGTCACACCCCACCCCGACAAGCCCGCCCCCCAGACCAAGAGTCTCAAGAGGGCTGGGAACCGTAAGAGAGAGAGCATCCAAGGAAAGGTGGTATAAAAAAACTTGGTGTGGAGCCAAGAATACCCCTCCCCAATGGCACAGCCACTGACCTGAGAAGAGCCCAATGTCCAGTGCACTGTGGGCCACAAGGACGACTCTGGTTCCAAAGTGAGATCCACTATTGGAGCTGGAGGGGAGAAAGCTGCTGTCGGAGTAATAGGCTTCGAAACTTGAGTGGAAGTTGAAGGAGGAGTATACGTTGGGG
Organism: Protopterus annectens; assembly: GCF_019279795.1. NCBI lineage: Eukaryota > Metazoa > Chordata > Ceratodontiformes > Protopteridae > Protopterus > Protopterus annectens. The sequence continues at coordinate 1,813,029,220 of NC_056731.1, forward strand.
TTTGAGGCAAAATATGCTCACCCGAATGAGGGAACATGGACTTTGATGGTTGAGAGAGACCTCTGGCTACAAGCAACTGGTCAACAAGCCGCAACACATCCTGTTCAGAAAGACTCTTGGTTGACCTCATGGAGAAGGCTGATGGGGATTCTGGCCTTTCCAGGAAAGGACTATACTGACTGCTAGCAAAAGGATCCAGTGAAGGGGAATATCTGGTCCTTGCTAATTCAATAGGTGCAGAGCTTGGAGCCGAGGAAGTCTGCACCAAAGGAAATGGTGTGGAAAAGGTCTGTGCCGAAGATGTCAGTACCATAGTAATCGAAAGTGTCTGCACCGTAAAGGTCAAAGTCTGCCCCGAAGGGTACGGTGCCATAGTGGAGAGTGTCTGCACCAGTAATATGGATGGTGCCAAGAAGGACTGCACCAAAGTACATTTAGGTGCCGAGAAAGTCTGCACCATGAAGTACAGAAGAGTCATACTTGGAGCCGAAGGTGACTGTACCAACGGTGCCGAAGGGGTCTGAACCTGCATTGACGGTGCCGTTAAGGGTTGTGACAGAACTGTTGGAACCGTAGTTGTCTGCACCAGGAACTCTGGTGCCTGTATCGATAAAGGAGACACGGCTGCAGTCAGGATCATTTCAGGTGGTGCCGAGCCTGGAGCCGACAGGGTCACACGTGGCAGTGCCGGAGTAGTAATCAATTTCATCTTCTTGTGAGTCGACTCCCTATTATCTCCATTGGGAGAAAAAGGGAGTGACTTCGATGAAGAAGAGGAAGAATGCCTCTTACGGGGTTTAACAGGAGCGGGTGAGCTCTCCGACCCAGAAATAGCCTCAGAGAAAGGAGTCTTCAGGAGACATTTCAAAATTAACTTATTCTTCCTCTCGTTGAGAGTCCTGCTAGAGAAGTTCTTACAAATCCCACACGGAGGATCTACAGTCAAGTCAGAGACATTAAGACAATAGACACATAAGTCATGGCCATCGGAAAGCGGTAACTTACGGCTGCAATCCTTGCACTGCTTGAAACCAACGGAACTTTTCTTATCCGACATATCTAGTGTGGAGAAGAAGCACAGCAGCAAAAGGAAGAATAACGGCTACCCAAAAAAAGGGTAAAAAGAGAAAAAGAAGAATTACCAATGATGGCAATGGAGAATTACCACAAGGTAAGAAAAAAGGGTAATAAGGAGAATAGACTAGAGGGAGAGAGTCTAAAGTGTGCGATAGGGTAGGAAAAATATTAGAATAAACTTTTGAGAAAAATTTACAGTAATAATATATAAACTGTCAAAAAATTGGACACTTTTTTTGCGCTGAGAGAGTGGCTTGACACGGCTGTTCAGCAATGTGGCAAACAAGATCTGAGGTAACAGGGAGCAGAGCATTCTGGGTAGGACATTGGCTCAAGAGTTTTTGGCTGATGTGAGCTTGTTATTGGCCAGCTCAGTTCCGAGGACGGAACTGATAACCCATCAGTAAGGAATGAACTAAGATTAACAACATCAGATCATCTGTTTTGTTCATGGCCCAGCAATAAAGTACTTCAATCTCAAGTATTAAATTTGGCATGTTAAACAATTACAATAATGTATAAACATATCTCTTCAGCACACATCTATACAATATGACACAGTTCTAATACATTGTAACACAGGCATATGAATCATGTTGAAATTCACAAATGACTCACAACCACTTACAAAATTCCAGCCAGCTGGGTTGGCAGTATCTCCTTTTGTTGCACTTCTATATAAAGCATATTAATATTCACAGATGACATAATTATTTACAAAATTCCAGATAGCTAGGCTGACAATATTTCTTTTTGTGACAATACACATCTAATAGCATTCGAGACCCACAATGCAAACACCTAGTTAGCAAGTAGGGGACAGGATCTCCATCAGATAAGGAGCACACAGATCACAAAGGGCTAACTATAGTTTGCATTAAGAACTTTGAAAGAAATACAGAACAAAGCTGTCAGCTAATGCATATATTTAAGAATTGGGAGTAATGTAAACATACTCAGTCAGCATCCTACAGGCTAATGACAGGTGATCTATTTATCCCGCTCTGATGGACCTGTTACATCTCCATAAAACAGACAGCATCCGAATTATCCTGTTTAGGGACCTAAGCCTCACCTACAACATAAACAAGACATATTGGAGAGACAGGTATGATGTCTCAAGGACCACCCCTTTCTTTGGGACAGACTTCCTCTGTCCATGTCAAGCAGAGCTGTTAACTCAATTTACATGTAACTTATATCAGTGAATGGCCACTCAGAAATGTACCCCTGGTCTGGCATCTATGTCTCTAATAGATAGAGGCAGTCTGTAAAATATATCTGAATGCCTCTGTAAATCAAAAGACAATCCAAAAGCATGCAATAGTCACCCATTTCAAATACTGAAGAAAATATGAAATAGAGCTAGAGGAGGAGAGTATTTTTACTCTCTTGCCACGGAGAGATTATTCAATATACTAAAAAGGCAGACACAGAACTACAATGAGTACAAAATCTTAATTGGAAAGGTCCTAACTGGAAAAGGTCATGATCTCTATAGTCCTTTTAATGGGAATCAAGCTTCATGCAAGTAACCTTCTCAACAACCTTACTGATAACCGGAAGGCTATAGATAGGGCAGTAACTATAAGCTGTCAGGATCCAACAAACACAGGTTCTAGGCAAGGGTCAACAATGTCACCTCAGCGTATGAAAAGAGCCCAAAGCCTAGAGCAAAATGGATGATCTTAAAAACAAATATATGCAGCACATCAAGGCAGGCAATAATCAGGCTTACTGGTCATGGGTGCATACCAAAGGTAGAAGAATACATACTTAAGACCAAGGGCATAAGGTCTTCATAGTCCAACGATGCACTTAAACCATGACCAATACAGATCATCTGCTCAAGAACTATATACTTCGCTTAAGCTTACTGTGGAGGGAGAAACCACCCACTGTGATGTCAGCTTAACTGTAAAGAACTGAGCAGCAAACTCACAATAATCTGAGGGAAGTGATATGAGTGGACAAACAGAGCATGATATAGTCTGCGAACCATCAGAAAGAGCATCACCAGTCAAATCAATGTAGTAGATATCTCCCTAGACAGGAATGCTGCCTTTTCATGAGAGTTCTCAGCTTGATAAATAAATCTTGCACTATTCATCTAGCCTATGCTTCATCAGAGACGACAGATTAATCCTCACTCTCTACTATCCCTTCACCTTCTACCCTACAATAGGAATAACGTACAAATTTACGCCAATTATTCTACTCAGGCATCAGTGTGAACACGTGTATGTTGCTGCATCATTCGCCCACCTTCAAGTTAGAACAACTGCCGGATTTTTTATACACCGACAACAACATATTCAAACATGAAGCAACTGGTACACAAATGTAGCTTTAAAGTTTAGCTATATGCTAGACAGAACACATTTATTTATTTGTACATTTGTTAACTGGGTAACCATACTGGTCTGAAGATTCTTGGCCATATGACAATGCAAGAAAGATGGTGATCATCTTAGCCCCAAAAATATGTCCAGCTTTTCCTTAACTCATTCAAACCTGTAGCACTTTCTTTGTAGACTCTAACTTAATACCCATTAACTCCTTACAGCATCCAGAGCTTTCTTGGGTCTGATTTTTTAACTAAGAAACTTACAGCTTATAACAGGCAGAACTGGAAAGGGCAAACATTTATTAATAAAAATGACACTAAGATTGTTAATCTAGGCTATCGCGCAGTAGAAAAGCCTCGATTATCCTATATTTTTAAGTTGATTTTTCAGAAAATGCAAGGATGTGTACAGTTAGGTGTTACTGAGTTAAATGCATGTAATTTAGGATTACGTCTAGTGCCAGCAGGCAAAGCATTCCAAATGCTATTTATGTTCTAACTTAACTTGTTAATCCTTACAAAAGCTTTTGAGAATCAATTGTCTGCATGCTAAAAATGGAAGTTGTGATGCAATCAAAACCTTAGGTCTGTACTCAAGCACAGTACAACACTGCAATCCTTGCAGTCTCAGCAATAATTTTCACATAGCGCAAATATGGACAAATGTGATACCAGGGAGGAAATCAGTCTCAGACGAAGCTAATGCAACACAGGGAGAACTTGCAAACTTCACCAAACAGTAATCACAAGTTAAAACAGCACACTGAAGTCATGTGTATAAAATCTCAATCACTAAACCCCCTGCTATAGTACACCAGTGTTTCATGCTCATAAATGTAATACAAAGTCATTCACATAACTCAAAAATAAAACAAGTTTCAGTAAACAAGAACTCAGACAACAATTACACTGGAGGTGCAGTCATAAAGGGTAAATTAAATGTAATAGATATAATTTGGTTATAAAACAGGTACACAAAGGTTATACTGCCATAACCATTTCTTGCAAAGCGCACGCAATGTCTGAAGGACAGTGTGTTCCACAAGTGGGACGCAAATGATAAAAACTGCATGGTCTTTGACTGCCATCTAGTGTAGCCATTTTAAATTAACTATGGTTTCATTCAGACTTTCAAATAAAAGTTATGTGAAAAACACTGGAAATTTGTGTTACACAAAATGTGACTCACAAGGTATATGATGAATTTACATAAATAAGTTCTTCTGTGAGAAATATTTATTAGTATTTGGTTTGTGACTTTTTAGTTTTATTCCTCTCTTTTAAGGAAAATCACTTGTTTGTCTTTTAGGCTTTTCCCAGTTTTGGGTTGCCACAGCGGAACTCCGGTCTGCTAATGATTGGCAGTAGATTTTTTTTATGGTGCCGAGTTGCCAGCCCGACGCCCAACCTTCAGTGAAGGCATACCCATTCACGCATGTCTTTCGAACGCCACTCGACCACAGGGAGGAGATGCAGACTCCACACAGAAGGAGAACCTCTTGCTGTGAGTGAGGCAACAACGCTACCGCTGCACCACTGCGAAAATCACTCCTCTCATGAAATAGTCACCAGTCTTTAAAGACATTCTTGGCTTGATCAGGCTATAAAACATTAAAAATATAGTAGTAAATTTTAGGAACAAAGAGTATTGAAAAACACAATGCATTTTTAATTGACTATGCCAGTTTAGGTGCACGTGCTAACAGTTGCAACTTGAAATTATGATTCAGATTGGTGTTCTAACAGTAGTTCAATGTATGGTTAAGGGCTTCTTAGCGTCTAATGCACAAAACATTAGTACAGTCAAAGTTATGCTGGGCTATATGAATACCCACAAAGGAAGGTGCTGTGGCATTTTTCTCCAGAGACTCCTTCATAACAGAATCTGGGAGGTCTTCTGCGTTTTCAAAGGAAAAATGATGGAACTGGAACAGATGACACAGGTAAATAGGGGACTTGACACCCAAAGCGTCTGAGAAGTCTGAAGCTTTGAACTCCTATGGTGCTAAGGAACAAAGGTATTACTGTTATCAAGGCCTTTGTGGGAACTCTAAACTAGGAGATCTACAAAGGATAACAGTCCACTTGGTAGGAGCGTTTACAGAGTAAATCCCCATTCACAGAAACAGTGAGACAGATGTTAATGTTAATGCTTCCAGGTGGAAAAAAATGGCATCATTATGGACAGATTCAGGATGGTGGTGAATCTGGGACCCTTATCTTTCTTCCCTATATCCTGATTCAGATGTTTTTGAAGTAATAATAAAACCAAAAGTCAGTCCATTGTGCAATTCAATGACCATCTCCTCAAACAAGAGTTCATAAATATAACTACAGGAAGGAGGGGTCTCAATATCTTTATCTGTTTCTGAAAACTTAAGACTCTATAGATCCCTATTCATTTGGAGGAAATAGGGGAAGGGAGTCATTCCAAAACCATTAGCTCCAGAAGGGGGCATCATTTAATCAACCAATGTAAAACTCAAGTGAATGAAAGGGGAATAAAAAGCTTGGATATCACAGGAAAAGAAATGAAACACTCAAAAGTCGGCAAACACTGGAAGTAGTGCTGATTTTGTCAGACTTAAGGGTTTAGCATGTCAAAATAGGATTCTAAAGTGTGTATTCCTGCAAGGAGGAACATACAGGACAACCCCATGGGCTCAAGTTGTAAGGGATGACCTGCAAGAGTGTCTTCATTTCTATCTGGTAAGCCTTTCTCAATGGTTTGGGGGCAGGTAACACTGAGGGATTCAAAGGAGCACTCTGCATGACCTGGTCAGGAAAGGTCAAGCTGCAGGTGTTCCAACTTTGGTGCTAATACACTGGAGTATCCACTATCCAGTTAACTGGCTGCTACTCTCCCTCTCACTCTTCACACTGCCAGCTAATGACAAATGCTAATTCCATAAACTGCTAGTCATGAGATAGCTCTCATTACATGAACAACTGGAGGCCATGTCATGTACAGACTAAGAAAAGTTTTAGCCACTGCCTAGCTTTCTGATTCCTTACCTTCCCCTGTCCGGCAGTAACCCAGAACTGTGCAAAGGGTCCTGCCAGTTTCAAAACTCACCACTTTTCAGAGTTACCATTTTCTGTGCCATGATGGAGACCTTGGTTTTCTCTCTTCGCTTGTGCGTAGCTGGACTGAAAAACTGGCACCAGTGACAACTCATATGATTCATCCAGACAGTGTTAAACGTGCTGCTACAGGTCATGGGTTGTAATCTGTGCAGCACAGAAACACTTACAAGCTTTCTGCCACTGCAGCCATTGAATACAGGAATTTAACAACAATGTATGTTATGATCAACATCTAAAAACTGTGCAAGAGGCAGAAAACATTTGGGGAAGATGGGATAAGAAGTCTCCTTGCCAGGAGTCTGATGATGCGATATGTTCTGACAGATCTACTTCATATCGCATACCAAATCAGTGAACCACAGAACGAAGTATCTAATCAACGGAACTTTACAATGCCGAAGGTTCAGAACACTGAAACACCACTATGCATGCGCCAACCTAGACACTTACAAATGTTACAAAACAATTAAAAATAACCACTAAATGGACTACTATATGTGCACCCCACATACCCCCCCAACTTATATATATCAACTCTGAGATCGCACTACAGTGGGGAAAAGGCTAAATGTCCTGATTCATACTGTACTGTGATCTCTACCAACAATCCTTGCAACTTGTAAATTATTGTAAAAACTTAAAACCTATAATCTAACTGTTCTCATAGCTCTGAACGAATTTACATCATCAGGGCAGTTAGGCCAGCACCAGCTCATGCATAGTAGTATTTCATTGTTCTGAACATCCGGCATTGTGATTTTTCATTGATTAGAAAGTTCAATGTTTTGGTCTTGACGTTCTGTGGTTCGCTGATATGGTATACAATGATTTGAAGGATATCTGTGCTGACAGGGCACAGCCCCATCACAGGAATTACAGAAATTTCAGAAATGTGCTGAGCTGGAGATAACAGAGAAGGAAATCTCAATATTACGCGGAAATATCCTTCAATGTTGGATAAAATATATTGGTAAGTATGGACATGTATAATTTATGACATGTTCTGGAGGGAAATTGGTCAATATTCTATACATAACGTGCAGTATTTGGATTCTTGGGAAGGTATGAAGTTATGTTTGCATGAGCTGGGAACTGTAACTGAATGATCTCATTAAATGACTCCAAAAAGTTTTTCTTTCTTGTGTTAAGTTGATATATTCGTCTCAGAAAAAAGACAATCATATCATGGAACTTTACTGTTTCAATGGTTTGATATGACTAACTTAAGTTCTGATACTCTTATGCCGCTCAAAAAGGCACTGCTGATAATACACAACAAATAACGCATAATACATACTACATAGTACATAATACATATAACAAATTTAAAATATTAGCTTGCAGGAAAGATGCTGGGCTGGATTTATGAAAGCTTGCATGGAGTTGTAGAGTAGTGTAAGACGTCAAACAGGCAATATGTCTGCTGTGCGATCCAGGAACAGCCAGCAGAGGGCATGCAGGAGAGCTGCTAAAGCTACTCTTGCACGGAGAGCGTCATGGTATGCAAATTACCCCATTTGCTGCTGAAAGCTATGCAAACAAGGTAAATTTGCAATCCAGGAAACACTAACCTGTCCATGGAAGATTAGTGCTATCTGCAGAAATGTACTCCATTGGTAACGGAGTACCGTTCTGCAAATAGCTAAACGGAGCTATGACAGCTCTAAATAAAGGATGCATACAGTTGAGGAAGCATGCCAATGGCCAAATATAAGGCCATTGGCAGTTATAAATGTTTAAAATTATTAAAATCTTAACTTTTTTACCCCCCGATCTCAGATGTTTAAGCATAGCTCAGCATTGCGCAAAAGTGTGGCGCTTTAAAAAACAGGAAAATAATTTAAAAATAGCCAAAAATAGGCATTTTCACTAAAAAGCTTATCCTGCTATGCAGGTGAATGGCAGACGGAAGACAACATGGCCACTGAGTAGTGGTTGCTAAGGGGGAAGCTCAGTGTGACAGATGTAACCATACATTAGTAGGCAATCCTATGCAAATGAGGATAAGGATAGTGAATCCCAATTTTCCCCAACATGTGAGCCATGTCCCAAGAGTGTAAGAGTAGGAGTAGGTGAGTAGTAAGAGTAGGATATAGGTGACATCATGAGGGGGTATGTCAGAAAGGCTGTAAGCTAATTGGAGCACAGTGGCTTGTGTTTTCCCTGAGTTGCTCAGGATTGCAAGAGGCGTGCCTACAGTTGTCCTATTTGAAAACCTGAAACCAAAGGTGCACACTGTTAAAAGATCGGAAATTTCTTGCAAACATGCACACAGTGTGTGCGAGCGTGTTTGCGCGGTGCTGCCCCGGGTGGAAACAGAAAGGGAAAAGGAAGGAAAAGTAGTAGTAGGAAATTAACCAAGGAGAACTAGCAGAGCTGCCAGGTGAAATATATCAGAATCAGCCAATTACACAGGCAGTAAACTAGTGCAGCCCAGCACTTTAAGCTCTGCAAACAGCATTCACCCCTGTTTTTTTTCCCCAAGAACTCTGCAACACTGCAGTATACAAACAGGGAAAGCTTAAAAAGCTTAAGTCAGACAAAATGTTAGGGGCTGCTCTTGTGATCATAAACCAACATGTGCAAGGTGCTGAGGGTGGTGATGTTGTGAATGCTGCTGAGCAACCCACAGTGAGGAGATGGAGAAGAGTGTACAGACCCAGGGTAACCTACCAGGGGCTACATGAGCTGCAGACAGTGGAGCGCTATAGGGTGAACACAGACCTCCTGCAGCAAATTGTTGAGCTGTGCCGGCCACGTCTCACACACAGAACCAACAGAGGGGAACCCATCCCAGTGGATACCAAGGTATGTGTTGGCATAAGAATACTAGCTACAGGTGCCTTCCAGAGACCAACTGGTGATATGATGGGGATTTTACAGGCATCAGCATCCAGGGTACTCCACCAGTTCCTGGATGCCATGTCAGCACATGTCGGTGACCACGTATATTTCCCCAATTCCCGTGAGGCATTGGCCAGCAATATGCATCTTTTCCACCAAATAGCAGAATACCCTGATGTAGTGGGTGCAATAGACTGCAGGCACATATGCATCAAAGCACCATCCGGTGAGCGGGGTAGGGTCTACATCAACCGCAAGGGCTTCCCCTCCATCAACTGCCAGGTTGTGTGCAATGCCCAGGGCATAATAATGAATGTGTGTGCTGGCTGCCCTGGAAGCTATCACGATTCCCACATCTGGCATCTGACGCAGCTGTACCAGAGATTTCCCAATGGGGACATCCCTGATGGTCACCTAGTGGGAGATGCTGGATACGCACTGGAGCCGTGGCTGATGACACCCATCAGAAATGCACACACACCTGAACAAGAACTCCATAATGAGGCACACGCACAAACAAGAAACATAATTGAGAGTGTGTTTGGGATGCTCAAGTCACGGTTCCGGTGTCTGGACACATCTGGTGGAGCCTTGCAGTACTCACCAACTAGATGTACCCAAATTGTTATGATATGTGCCATGCTACACAATATGATCCTTTGGAAACAGCTGCAGCAGGAACAGCATGGGGCAGGGCCAAACAGCCCCCCACCATTGCCAAGGCCTGCACAGGCACAGCGTGACTTGGAGGAGGAACAACCTGAGCCTGCCCCAATAGGCAGAAGGAGGCATGCCCAGTATGCCCTGCCTTGACAAAGAGGCAACGCATAGCACATACACTGACTCAGTAGGAACCCTGGAAATGACACCTCTCTCTGACTCGCACATACAGTAAAAGGGATGCCTAACTTGACACTACCTGTTTTCAAACATGTATAGGGAGTGTACTATGTGCATCCGACATAGGCAGCCCTGCAGCACCACCTGAGGCATGAGTGCCCTATTTTTAAGCAATATAAAGCACTGCTAAGCACATTTTACCAGTATTGAGCATATTTACATACAATTGGGCGTAGCTGTGCACCGCGTTAACCAGCGGGTCAGGCAATGTTGGACAAAGTTGAGCAAAGTCAGGTAAACACGCTCACACCTACTTTACTGTTCCTTAACCAGTCAGGTCTGCCCAGCAAAATAAAAAGCAGTGACAGGGCTCGAACCCAGGATACTGTGCACTATAGTCACAGTACTGAACCACTAAGCCATGACAGCATTTCACTGGCACATACCCAACTTAAGTCACTCACACATACCAGTTGGGGGGGGGGGGTCACATACCTAACAGTCACCACCAGCAAGACAATTGTAGACAAACACAAACAAATGCTGTATCATGCCCTCTGAAGAGGCAGATGAGTAACCTCCCCCCAGACTTATGCAGACAGATAACAGCAGGCCAGGCAGTGTGATGTGGGTTGGGTAGGCTATGAAGTCACAAACTAATATGCGTGTAATTGGAAGCTAAGGTCTGTAGTACAGTGGTATGCCTCAAGCCAGTACGATAGGCAACAGCAGAGACTGAATTGGAGTACCTGACATAGCAGTGCAGGCCTAGCAAATGTATATAAGTGTCAGGTGTACCCCTCATCCTATGTACACCCACAGTAACAATCAGTTGTGCCCCCCCCGGGTAGAAATGTACAAATAATAGCTGTCCCCCCATATGTAGAAATGTTGATAAGTCTATGCAAATTGACTCATGGAAGCCCTGCAGGCACAGCGTGCTTCCTGTCGATGTACAACACAAAGGTGAGCCCTGAAGTAAAAACCAACATGATTTTTCACACACATATAGTATATGTGCCCATAGTGGGCATGCTCACACACTTAAACAAATTTAGCAAATTTCAGTCAGCAACATACTGAAAGGTCATACTGGGCATGCTCTGAGTACAGCAGTGGGCCACACATCTGGCAGTTGCAGTTCTTACTCCAGACACTTGTCACTGTTCACCAATCCTGCCTTGCGCACACAGTGATATGAAAACAGACCCATATAATATATTGGACCCCTGTCATAATCAAACTATGTAGTACAAGTACTTTAGTTATTCAAAGAAAGTGAAAATCCAAAGAAGATCAATAAATCTCTGATCGGTATCATCAAGAAACAATGAGCACTCCTAACATTATCCAAGCCATGTTCTGACAAAAATATTGCCAAAGAGTCCATAGAGAACCATGAAGCTTTCTTTAGCCATGTCATAAATATCAATGTAAACTCATACATGTTCTGAGTCCATGCAAAGTGTAAATGAATACATGTACATGACTGACATTGCCAACATCTTTTCAGACAGGTTCATACATATATACCCCCCTCTCACTGACAAAAGGGCCCATTACCATACCTGGAGATTGTGAAAACCCAGAAATCACATATACAATGGTTAAACAGCTCTATCCAAACCTAAGAACATGGCGTCTATGGGATGACATGGTTTCCCTGGCTGTGTCATATGTGAACTCCAAAACAGACACTGCACCGGAACAGTCTGTTGAGATTCACCCTCTGTACAGGATATGAAACTGTTGAATGGGTTACAGCAATGTTTGGCACACTCCACAAGTGTTGGTGCACAACGGACCATGGGAACTATTGTCTTATAAGCCTAATAAGCCTGATTTGCAAGGCCATGGAGTCCGTCATTATGGAACTTATAAACAGAGCTATTGGGAGCCTACAAACACCCAACCCTAGCCATTTTGGTTTGGTCAGGGGCAGATCATGGTTCCTAAACCTGCTAGACAGTTTTCAAGGCACTTATCCAGGACATACATCAATGAAATGAGCTACACATGGCCTACATAGACCTTGAAAAGCCCTTTTCCAACATCCCACACACGTCGTATCCACAAAATCAACAACCTGTGCATAAACATGTATGTTATCTGATGGATTGTCAACTGGGGCACAGATAGATCCCACAAGGTAAGAATTGTGGTCTCCCTGTTGGACTGTAAGCTGGTAACAACTGCTGTCCCAAATGGCTCAGTCCTGGGACCCCTCCTGTCTGGTGTATACTTTTCAGAAATACAGTCAAACACACGAGGACTATGGTTAGCAAAGTTTGTAGATGATTGCAAAAAGGTTGTCATAATCAATGTTTGGGACAACAGAGACATCCTTAAAAAGGGTCTCAGTCAGACAGATGTGGTGTCAAAATTATGGCCTCAAGCTACAGTCATACAAATACCACATAGGTGCCAACACCCTAAATATGGAAGTAATAATAAGGGATCTATGGACACGTGGGTAGTCATCTCTACGTCCAGAAACACATTCACAAAGTGGTTAGAAAATCATGCTATGTGTTCCCACAAATTGCCAAGGTCTTTGCATATAGGTCAAAGGAGGTTCCCTCTACTCATCAGTCGTCATCAGACCCATCAGAGAGTATCACAGCACACTTGCGATGAATCTGACTAGGCACCTTCAGCAGCTGGAAAGACCACTGAAGTACCTCAACAAGAGGATTACTGGCCTCAAACAGTTGCCCCATGCAACAAGACTGAATTTAACTCAATCTGTACTCTGTTGCATACTGTCTACTCAGGCGATCTCTGCCCAACAGACAGGTCCATTTCTAATGTAAAACTGATGTACATACGCTATCTGAAATAAATCCAAGCTCACTCTGCCACATGCACTAGGGATATCATCATCACAACAATAAATAGAACATGTTGGAGGGATACATTACTAACTCACAGACTTCCCTTGCTTTGGAACAGGCTCCCAACCTACATTAAGCTGAGTCCCTCACTGACACTCTTCCAGAAGGGCCTTGATGAGTGTATGTGAAACTGAACTGTAACACCATGGATCACTTCATCAGCTCTACTACACAGAGGCCTAGGGAACTAACCCCATGTGTGGTGATAGCTGCACACACTGGCCATACTAATATATGCCTTCAGGCAGATAGCCTATTACCTACCTATGTACCTATATATATGTAGGGGGAACACAGTATAATAAGCCAAACATGGATGGACAGAGATGTGTGTAAGAGGGTGACCATGACATGGAGCCATCCAGGACTGTCCCACCCAGCACACATCCCAATGGCACAAAAAACATGAAGTGCACATCTCACCCACTGTACATCACAGCCACTATTATCTGTAAGCATTACAGTGTATGTGGTCCATGTGCCTGCTATACAACATGACTGTACAATGAAGTACACATCTACTATCTGTAGACATGTACCTGTCACATAGGTTCATAGGTATGTAGTAGACTATCTTCACGAAGGCATATATTAGCCTAGGCAAGTTGTGCAGCTTTCACCACCCCATTGGGTAGTCTCCTAAGCCCTAGTTCTAATAGTTAGTACCCTAAGCCCCTTTCTAGTGGGGCTGCTTATGTGATGCCGAGCGTGAATTGTCTGTTTCCCATCCACTCATCAAGGTTCCTATTGAAGAGTGTCAGCGAGGGGCTCTGTCTGATGTACATTGCGACTCTGTTTCACAGTAAGGCAAGTGTCTGGGATGGTACTCTATCCCACCAAAATGTTGTATTCATTGTTGTGATGAGGTTCATATCCCTGGAGTGTGTAGTGTGACTTAGCTTTTGCTATCTGTAGATGGAGCATGTTCAACAGTTATGTGTTGGACATGGCTCTGTATGTTAGGCAGAGTGTGCCTCTGAGTAGGCAGTACGCAACGGAGAATAGATTTAGTTTTACCAGTTGTGTTGCATAGCACAACTGTTTGAGGCCAGTAATCCTCTTGGTGAGGTACCGCTGTGGTCTCTACAGCTGCTGGATATGCTTAGTCGAGTACATCCAAAATGGTGCATTGTACTCAATGATGGGTCTGATGACTTAAGAGTAGAGGGCCACCACTACCTCTTTTGATCCTGATGCAAACTCTTTGTTGATAAGATGGGCCACACAGGATTTCCTAATCACTTTGGCAACATGGCTGTCAAAGGAAAGATGACTATCTACTTGTGTCCCCAGATCCCTTATTACCTTGTCAGTTTTTAGGGGGTAACACCTATGTGGTAGTTTGTGGGTACTTTGTTTTCACCAAAGGGGATTACTATGCATTCTTCCACATTGAGCTTGAGGCCATGATTCTGACACCACACATCTGTCTCATAGAGTCCCTTCTGGGGAATATTCGTGTCATCCGGGGAATCTATTATGGCAAAGACTTTACAGTTCCCAGCAAACTTAGTCAACCACAACCCTCCTGTGTTGGCATGTACTTTTGAGAAGTCTATACCTAACAGGAGGGACCCCAGGATTGAACCCTGGGGGACACCAGTTGTTACTGGTGTAGAGTCTAACATGTAGCCAGCAATTCTTAATTTGTGAGATCTATGTGTGAGTCAGTTTGCAATCCATCTTGTGATGTATGGATTCATGCCCAGGTTGGTGAGTTCACCTATGATACCTGACTGGGAAATGGTGTCAAAGGCCTTAGTGAGGTATAGGTAGGCTATGTGGAGCTCATTTCAATCATATGTAGCCTGGGTCTCAAAAAAATCCACCCAGTTCAGGAGGCATAATCTGCATTTGACGAAGCCAAACTGGGTGTGCTCAACTGTGTGAAGGTTCCCAATGTCTTTATTGTTGACTTCCATTATGATTGGCTCCATTGCCTTGCAGATCAGACTCGTCAGGCTCATAGAGCGTGAATGCCAAGGGTCTTTTGTGGCCCCACCCCTATGGAGTGGGAAGAACGTTGCTGTGCAACATTCTATGGGTACATATCCTGTAGAGAGGATGTAGAGAGAGGTGTAGGTATCCTTGATGAATATGGACACATTCGCCACCCTATGTGCTATGATCCAGGTTCTGATGCTGGAAGATATGGAATGAGTAGTATCCTGGTAGTGCTGGTGTGCTCTCTGGAGCCTTGAACTAGGTTTCTGTTACTGCACAGATATCAATATTCTCCATACTGAGAAGTGCCTCGAGTGTGTACATTCAGAGGCTGAGACTTCTGGCAATGAGTAGCATTTAGCTCACTTTGTGGTTATTTGTGTTGGTTACGGGGTTTGGTTTGTCCTGAGTGACCGGTGTTCCACACCTGAAGTCAACGCCTCATTAGTCTGATCTGACCATAAGCTAATTACCCTACATATCCACATTCTGCCCCCACCCCCCATTAATGAAACCATGTTAAAATATTTCTCCAAAGCCAACTTCATGCTTCTTAAGACGGTGAATTTCAGGACAACCATGCAGATGGACAATACAGTTACGACTACTGAATCCTACACAATTGCACTTTATAAGCACTTACATGAGTGCATGGATCGTGCTATCCCAAACAGAAACAAGACACTATCCTCCAAGAAAAGGAAGCCAATCTGGTGGTCCCCTGCCATAAACAAACTGTACAACAGAAGGAAGAAACTGTTGCAAAAGAGGGTAATATCCAATGAGTGGAGGAGCTCCCTGGTCAGCCTCAGTAAGAAGCTGTGATCCCTGATAAAATCCTCCAAAGCTAGTTATGAAAACAAAATCGCCACTGATTCTAAAGACAACCACAAAGCATTCTATAGCTATGTCAAGAATTTCAAAGGCAACACTCAGATCTGCTCTAAGTTACAGCACAATGGCAATACATATACAGGACCAACTGATATTGCCAACATCCTGGCAGATAGGTTCAGTGTTAACTTTACCCCCCTCTCACACATGAAAGAGCCCATCTCTATACCGGACGAATGCAAAGTAGCTGTCATCACGGCTGCGCAGGTAAAAATCACTCTCCAAAGCCAGGAACACAGCATCCATGGGACCAGACAACATCCCAGGCTGCATTCTACATGAACTACAGAATGAACTGGCACCACACCTAAGTACCATGTTCAATCATAGCCTCACCTCAGGCTTTGTGCCTGCTGAACGGTGCACAGCCACAGTTATCACACTACACAAGGGGGGAACCACCACGGACCCCGGGAACTAGCGCCCCATTAGCCTGATGAGCCTGGTCTGCAAGATCATGGAACGTATCATCATGGAACTTCTAAACAAAGACATTGGTAATCTCCAAACTCTAGACCACAACCAATTTGGATTTGTAAAAGTCAGATCATGACTCCTAAACCTGATAGACTTCTTTGAAGCAGTCACCAAAGCCGTAGACAAGGGTAAGGTGGTTCACACAGCCTATCTAGATCTTGCCAAGGTTTCAACACCATCCCCCACTCTGGAATTATAAATAAACTCACTAAACTAGGTATAAATCCCTATGTCATAAGATGGGTTGCCAACTGGCTCACTGACAGAACCCACACTGTGAAAGTAGCAGACTCCAAATCCGACTTCAGACCAGTGACAAGTGGAGTACAACAGGGTTCAGTCCTGTGTCCTGTCTTGTTTGGTATCTACTTCCCTGAAGTACAGGCTAACACAGAAGGTCTTTGGCTAATGAAGTTCCCAGATGACTGCAAACTAGGAGCCATAATCAAAAATACTAACGATGTGGACATCCTACAAAAGGGCCTCACTGAGACAGATGCCTGGTGTTAAAGCCATGGCCTCAAGCTCAATGCCAAAAAGTGCATTGTCATCCCCTTTGGTAAAAACTCTGTACCCATGAACTACAACATAGGCGGTAGTATACTTAACACTGAAAGTGTGATAAGGGACCTTGGGACACATGTGGACAGTAGTCTCTCCTTTGATAATCACATCGCCACAGTAGTCAGGAAATCCTTCTACGTGGCACACCTCATCACAAAAGTTTTCTCATGCAGAAAAAAAGAGGTCATTGTTCCCCTCTACTCATCACTCATTAGATCCATTATAGAGTACAACGCCCCTTTTGGTATGTACCTCACAAGACATCTACAACAACTGGAAAGCCCGCAGAAATACATCACAAAGAGGATTACCGGCCTCAAATACAAGTCCTACACAGACCGTCTCAAAACACTCCAGCTTTACTCTGTCACATATCGCCTACTCAGAAGTGATCTCTGCCTAACATACAAAGCTATGTCAAACACAGAGCTGTTGGACATGCTCCACTTAAAGAAATCCCAATCCCTCCAAGCTTCGGCCCCAAAACCCGGACAGAAATACAAAAGGAGGGGGTGTATCCATTTTCATAAAGGATACCCACACCTCCAGGTTAGTGGCACAGCACGAGGCCTCGGAGACCATCCAAGTGCAACTAACAGTGGACAAAGAAGCTTATCAGATTGTAGCCTGCTACAGATCACCTAGCTTGTCTCAGGACCCTCACTCAGCATTCTTGAGAACACTGGAAAATATAAAGGTCCTACCAAACACCATGATATTAGGAGATTTCAACTACCCAAATATTGACTGGGAGAATTACTCAAGTACAAACTCCTTTGCCCAATGCTTCCTAGAGTTTATAAACTCAAACGCCCTGGAACAGCTGGTCACCACGCCCACTAGAGGTGACAACATACTGGATCTGATCATCACCAACATGGGGGATCAGTGTTCCACACCAGAGGCAAACCCCTCGCTGGTAAGATCAGATCATAAAGTAATCACACTGGACATCCACATCCCGACCCCACACCCAGTCAAGGAAACCACTGTGAAAAACTTTTTAAAAGCAAACTTCACACTTTTCAAGACCGAGGTGGAAACTTTCAAAGCCCCTTTGCTACAGGATAATGCTATCCAATCAGCAGAATCCTTTACAAGTGCATTCTATGAGCATCTACAGGGATGCATGGATCGAGTCATCCCAAGTAAAACCAAGACTCACAAGACTCACTCCTCCAAAAACAGGAAACCAGTCTGGTGGTCCCGAGCCATAAATAAGCTATACAACAGAAGTAGAAAACTACTACATGATAGAGCAAAATTCCAGAAAGGAAAGGCATCACTGATCATTATTAGCAAGAAACTACGATCACTCATAAAATCATCCAAGGCCAGTTTCTAAAGAAAAAATTGCCAAGGAATCTAAAGATAACCACAAAGCCTTCTTTAGCTATATCAAAAATTTAGGTGGCAACTCTCAGATATGCTCTGAGCTACTGCAAAATGGCAAAAAAATACACTGAACCAACTGACATTGCTAACATCCTGGTGGACAAGTTCAGTGCAAATTTCACCCCCCCCTCACCCCCAAAAGGCCCCGTGTCCATCCCAGAAGAATGCAGAGCCCCAGACATTGCAGACATGCAGGTAAAAACAGCCCTCTCCAAAGCTAAGAACACAGCATCAACAGGACCGGATGGTGTCCCAGGCTGCGTCTTACACAAGCTCCAAAAGGAACTAAACCCTCACCTAAATTCACTGTTCAGACTCAGCCTTACCACAGGCTATGTATCCAAAGAATGGCGTACAGCAACAGTCATCCTGCTCCACAAAGGTGGTGCCACAACAGAACCTGGGAACTATCGCCCTATAAGCCTGACCAGCCTGGTCTGCAAAGCCATGGAGCAAATTATCATGGAACTCAAACAGAGACATTGGGAACCTCCAGACACTGGACCCTACCCAATTCGGCTTTGTTAAAGGCAGATCCTGCCTCCTAAACCTAGTTGACTTCTTTGAAACAGTTACCAAGAACATAGATGAAGGGAAGGTAGTCCACACCGCCTACCTGGACCTCGCTAAGGCCTTCGACACCATACCCCACTCTGGCATCATAGACAAGCTTACCAGCTTGAAAATGAACCCCTATGTCATGAGATGGGTGGCCAACTGGCTCACGGACAGAACACACATGGTCAGAGTTGCGGGTGCCATGTCCAACTCTAAACCAGTCACAAGTGGCGTCCCACAGGGATCGGTCCTGGGACCACTCCTGTTCAGTATATACTTCTCTGAGGTACAGACAAGCACGGGTGGACTATGGCTGACCAAGTTCGCAGATGACTGCAAACTGGGGGCCATAATCGACTCTCCGGCTAACACAGACATCCTCCAGAATGGTCCTACAGAGACAGATACCTGGTGTCAAAACCATGGCCTCAAGCTGAATGCCAAAAAATGCATAGCCATCCCTGTATGAAAAAACAAAGTGCCCATGAATCACCACATAGGTGGTAATCCACTAGGTACGGAAAATGTAATTAGGGACCTGGGGACCCAGGTATATAGTAACCTCTCCTATGATAATCACATTGCCAAAATGGTTAGAAATTCTATTTATGTAGCCCACCTAATCACGAAAGGGTTCACCTCTAGATCAAGAGAGGTCAATGTGCCCCTCTACTCATCACTCATTAGGCCCATAATAGAGTACAATGCCCCATTTGGTATGTACCTTAATCTGCATATGCAACAGCTGGAAAGACCACAGAAGTACCTCACCAAGAGGATCATGGGCCTCAAAGAGATGCCCTATGCAGTTCGACTAAA
This sequence comes from Protopterus annectens, assembly GCF_019279795.1. Taxonomy (NCBI): domain Eukaryota; kingdom Metazoa; phylum Chordata; order Ceratodontiformes; family Protopteridae; genus Protopterus; species Protopterus annectens. The sequence goes on from NC_056731.1 coordinate 1,813,048,960, forward strand.
GAAACTCCAGCTCTACTTGATTGCTTACTGCCTGCTCAGAGGTGATCAATGCCTGACGTATAAGGCCATGTCCAACCCAGAATTAATGGACATGCTCCACCTCAAAAAAAACAAATCGCTTAGAGCCACACGCTCCAGTGAATTAAACCTCAGCACAGCAATAAACAGGACGTGCTGGAGGGATAGATTCCTGTCCCAGAGACTTCCCTCGCTCTGGAATAGAATCCCAGTTTATGTTAGGCAGAGCCCCTCGCTGACTTTCTTCAAGAGGAATCTTGACAAGTGGATGGGAAATCGTAAATTTACCCCTGGGATCACTTCAGTGGCCCTGCTAGACAGAGGCCCAGGAAACTAATTTAAAAGGGAGGCAAAAGCCAACACATTCTGGCTAGGCTTATAAATGCCCTTGGGCAGATAGCCTAGTACCTACCTATGAACCTATGAACCTACACTCTAGGGGCCTAAACCTTGTCACCACAATAAACAGAATATGCCGGAGGGATAGATTCCTGTCCCAGAGACTTCCTATACTCTGGAATAAACTACCTATCTATAACAAACAAAGCTCCTCATTAGCACTCTTCAAGAAAAATCCTGATGATTGGATGGGAAATAGGAAATTCACCCCGGGGATCACTTCTGTGTCTCTGCTTGACAGTGGCACAGGAAAATAAATTTCTTGGGTGGCAAAAGCCAGGGTACCTTTTTGGCTGGGCTTGTATAGGCCCCAGGGCTGATAGCCTAATACCTACCTATGAACCTTTGAGCCTTGCCTAAAAAAGGTAATATGGGGACAGCAAAAGCTTTGGCCAGTATTCAGAAGCATAGGGGCGACAGGTGCAAACCATCTGTAGCGAAGCAATAAGCCTTGTCTATCATGTCATCACAGGCAGACAGAGACTGGATCCCCTTTGAATGACACCAGAAGCTCAGCCAATTGTTGAAGTTTATCGTCTTTCTGTTATATTGCAGTATCATGTAGGTGAAGGTAAGATGCTACTCAAGGTCAGGGTCATACAAGCCTGGGCTACATGATCATAAAGCTAATACATATCTCTTGTCATGTTGTCCAGGGAGGTATGTCTCAGATCATACACACTGACATGTACAAAGAACACGTCATATATGCACCTGTTCTGGAGTGATGCAATGCTTGTGTTATGTGGTGGATCATAGCATCTGACAGACAACTGACAGTAACCTCCCCTTGTCCAGCCGAGTGAGTGGAACATCTGTGTGCCTGACTATGAAGTCACCTATTACTAGTGTGTTGGATATGTTGTTTTGCCTTAGAGCCTGTTGTGAGGCACACTGCTTTGGTGTATTATGTGTTTTCTGGCGTATGCTTGGAGGTGCATGTTGCTTGCTTGTTTGCTTAGAAGGACACTATCTCTTTCTCAGATTAATATTTGTATTCTTCGAGTATGGTAATGTGTATTTATGTGTGCGTTTTGCTGGTGCTTATATTGTAGGTCTATGTGAGACAGTTGGTGTTGTGGTTGTATGACCCTACTCCTCCTGACTGTATTGTCCAGTACTGGGTTGACAGAGCTTAGCCACCAGTTTGACCCTGTGTGTGCCAGCATGTGGTGCATCAACCCATATATGATATGGTCATGGCCTATGCATACAATACACTCACAATGCACCTAGTATGATAAGCCTGATGACGTTGGCAAATGTGAAAAAAAACTTTGGGCAAACTGTCATCAAGTAATGTCTGTATTGCACCCTGTAACTCCATACTGCTGGCTGAAGTGTAAAGACGTACTTAGTTTGGATTAAGAACCCCGCACTTGCCAACTGTGTGTGTGTGTGTGTGTGTGTGTGTGTGTGTGTGTGTGTGTGTGTGTGTGTGTGTGTGTGTGTGTGTGTGTGTGTGTCTGTCTCTCCCTGGGGAGAGCAACCTTTTTGGAGACTACTCACACCCCTTAAAAGTGGTATACTCATCTTTGTCAAGTCTGATGATGTCACCATCCTACAAATATACCTGTGGAAAGGAGAAATCCCAGTAATGTGTATAGCGCATCGTTTAAATGCGTACTGCTGTAGTATCATAATGTAGTTAGGTAGGGGTTCAAATCCTGCACTTGCCAACTGTGAGTGTGTGTGTGTCTCCCTGGGGAGAAGCAACCTTTTTGGAGACTACTCACACCCCTTAAAAGTGGTATACTCATCTTTATCAAGTCTGATGATGTCACCATCCTACAAATATACCTGTGGAAAGGAGAAATCCCAGTAATGTGTATAGCGCGTCGTGTAAATGCGTACTGCTGTAGTATCATAATGTAGTTAGGTAGGGGTTGGAATCCTGCACTTGCCAATTGTGTGTGCGTGTGTGTGTGTGTGTGTGTGTGTGTGTGTGTCTCTCCCTGGGGAGGAGCAACCTTTTTGGAGACTACTCACACCCCTTAAAAGTGGTATACTCATCTTTGTCAAGTCTGATGATGTCACCATCCTACAAATATACCTGTGGAAAGGAGAAATACCAGTAATGTGTCTAGCGTCTCGTGTACATGCATACTGCTGTAGTATCATAATGTACTTAGGAAGGAGTTTGAATCTCGCACTTGCTGACTGTGTGTGTGTGTGTGTGTGTGTGTGTGTGTGTGTGTGTGTGTTCCAGGTGTGTGACACCGTTGGTCAATGTGGAGTGGGTTTTGATTTTTCTAGTGTATGACATATCACAATGACAACTGTATGTGCATTACACATGTAAGGTAGCTGTGGAGCAAAACCATATACATACATGTGACCTCAATTATTTCATAGGTGGGTACTCTGCTTTCTCCATGAACACGTTATCTTTGCCAGAGTGTGCTGGCGCTTTCCAGACCTTAGATCACTTCTGTATGCTCGTGACAAGCTCAGCCACTGCAGTGATCCCTGGGCTACATCTTCTGTTTCACATCCACTCATCACGATTTCTATTGAAGAGTGTGAGTGAGGGTTTATGCTTGAGGTATATTTGAATCCTGTTCCAAAGCAAGCAAAGTCTGGCAAAGATGACTAATCATTATAGGTGTGCAACAACCTCTGTGGATCTGCATGCAAACCCTTTATTGCTTATGTGCTCCACAGAGGGATTTCCAAAACCCTTTGGTAATGTGATTATCAAAGGAGAGATGACTAAACACATGGCGCTATGTATACAATAGTACCTGTTCCACATTTTGGGGACTACTACCTATGTGGTACTCTGGGGATACTTTGTTTTCTAAAAGTGGATAACTATGCTTTCTTTGGCTTACAGCTTTACAGCATGAGTTTGACACCAGGTATCTGTCTCTATGATACCCTTTTGGAGGATGTGTGTGTCATCTGGAGAATAAAGTATAGCCCACAGTATGCATTTTCATCAAACGTGGGAAGACATATCCCTACTGTGTTTGCTTGTACCTAAGAAAGCTATATGCCAAACAGGAGTGGTCCCAGGACTGAGTGCAGGTGAATACCACTTGTTACTGGCATAGAACTGTACATGGAGGCTGCAAATTTTACTGTGTGTCCTACATCCGTGCATCAGTTGTCAATCCATCATCTAACAATCGTTTATGGTCAGTCTGTTGAGGTTATGTATAATACCAGAATGTGGGATGGGCATGAATTGCTGGTGAGCTATAGCTTGGCTGTGTGGACTTCCCCTCCCTCACCTATAGCCTTGTTAACTGGCTTGAAGTCTACTAGGTGTAGGAGCCATGATCTGGCCTTTAGAGAACCTAAGTGGGTATGGTGCAGTGTTTGCAGGTTCATAATGTCTCTGTTAATGAGTTCCATAATGCTGTGCTCCATAGCCTTCCTGATAACATTTGTCTGGCTTATAGGGTGAGAGTTTCCAGGATCTGTTGTAGTTCTACCCTTAATCAATTTATGTTAACATTTGCACTGGGTGTGATGAGGGTGGACATGTTTAGGAATAAGTATATTAGAGGGTCAGCCCAGGTTTGAAGGTTAGTAGACCAAGCCAGATAGGCAGGATTAAGTTTGTCTGTACATGTGCTGAGGAGGGATGCAGAGTATATTATGAAATAGATGCTAAGGATGAAGCCACCAGGTAACTGGAAAAGAGGAATGCCTAAGATGAGGTTTATGGCTGTGGTGAGAGAGGACATGCAGGTGGATGGTGTGACAGCGCAAGATGCAGAGGGCAGGAAGAAATGGAAACAGATGATCTACTGTGGCGACCCCTAATGGGAGCATCTAAAAAGAGAAGAAGACGACGTTGTAGCTCAACCCTTGGGGACTGTGAACACCATTATCGTGCGTCATTCTACAAGTATGTAACCTGTACAGAGGCTGCATCTGGACAGAGTGTTTAGGTGAGTGGTGACTTCATATGTCAGCTTGTGAATGACATAGCCAGGAACTATGTCCAGTACCATTGCCACTGTGGTTTGGACTTTGGTAAAGAGATGTTTTAACTAGAGTGTCTGTGAATCATCAGGTTTTACATTCTTCAGGTCTGGAAATGTGGCCCTTGTGTAACGACAGGGTGGTGAAATCCGCATTCAAACTGTCTGACAAGAAATTGGTAATGTCAGTCAGATAAGTGTACTTTGTGACCATTTACATTAACTGTGACCCGATGTGAGATTTCCCCTGTAGATTATAAACAACACTAAAGAAAACTTTAGTGTTGTCTTTGGAATCCTTGCCATTTTGTATTTTGAAGCTTGCCTTGTATGTTTATTGAGGGATTGTATTTTCCCAATGATACTGACCAGAGAGGTTATCCATTCTTGGTATGTAACTCTTTTTTGGTACAACTTCACACCTTCTATTATATATTTAGTTTATGGCAGGAGTCCATGAGAATAATGCACTTTTACTGTATAAGTGAGAATTTCTTATGTTTGTGATAGCACAGTCCATGCAATCCTGTAGGTGAACAGTGTGCATTACTAAAGGATTATGCAGCTGGGACACTGTTAACCTTAGTAATGCAAACCAATGACAGACAGCAACAGCAGCATCACCCACAGCACAGTATCAACCCGTGTCATACACACACATGCGTACTAAAGTTCCAAAATGTGTGTAGTACAATGCATACTGGCCACCAATAGAAACAATGGAGTGTTAACACTGGCCAATACAGGGCATGTTACCCTGCCCATGTGTCCAATATGCATGTACATGCAGACAGTGCACCTCCACCATGTTCACAAATGGACACCTGCAAACTTGTGTTGCACACACCCCACACTTACTGTCCACTGTATAACGCATGCTGACACAACTACACACATCAGCCAAGTGGCACATGGGCAAACAAAACACAATTGGAATAAACACTGGTGAAAACAATACAACATTGCTAATTACAGCTTTAATGCATCATGCCTGCTCAGCTACACCTTCAAGGATATCATTACACTTTACTGCTGACAACATGCTACACATCCAACCATTGCTATACTTTATTAAAGTCACCCTGTGCATCAGCACCATGTTAGCCTGTTCCTGCATCAATGTTACAGATGACAAGAGGTGGCACAGGTTTCATCATATGCACAGGGTGTGTTGTTGGTTTGCCAGAGGCATACAATCGACATGTGTGTGTGAGTGTGTGTGTGTGAGGGCCACGAGTACTGTTATGGGCAAATGGTGATGTAATGTGTGTGGGTATGTGTTTGCCCTAGGTTTCTGGTTTGTGTGTGTGTGTCTGCATGTACACAGTTCCACCATGTGGCTGCCATATACGTGGATTTGTGAGACAGCTACAGACTGTACCTGGCAGGCTTTAGAGATCATCGTCTCTGGCCATGGATACGGAAACTGTGCCTGGCAGGGGTGCTACAGACAGTAACAGGTACTAATCCAGATTGGGTACTATCCGAAGAGGTTGACATATGTCCACTGGATCCAGGTCCCTGCTGGGACTGGCTAGAGCCACGTGCACGTGGTCTGCTAGGATGGTCTATGGACAGCCCCCCCAACATTGCTGTGGCTGGTACTGGCACTACGGGAGCAGCTGAGACTTGCTGAACATCCACGGCGACCTCCAGCTGCTGATGTTGCTGGCATACGTCCACGTCGACGTCGCAACCATCCCGCACTGTCCTGACACATAGACATGACATTGTGGAGGACATCCAATGTCTCACCCCAACATCTATCAATGACCTCAGTGTAGTTACGTATGGCACCTGCTAGGTCACGGATACTATCATTTACAGAGGTGTTATGAGCCCTCTGTGCCCTTAGTCCCTGTCTGGTGTACCGCTCCATTTGTGTCTGTGCCTCCATGACAGCCTGGAACATGCATGTGGTAGAAAAGAGGTGTGGCACGTCTGCCAGGGGCATGATGACCAGCAGTGCTCTGACGAGAACCCTGAGCATCTGCCTATGTGGTACCATTCCAGACATCTGGCTATGGCTGCTGTGTCCTGATACATGTGCCATAGATACCACGCTGTCCTGGCCAGTGCCAACCGACACTGTCCTTCAGCTAAGGGCAATGGTGATGATGGATGTACAGGCAGTATGACTGTGTGCGTGGATGGGGTGGAGAATTGTGTACTGTCATTGGTGGCCCAACAACAGACCCTGACAAACCTGCCTGTGCCTCAACACACCTATCCTTATCATCACTGTCTGTCTCAGTGACATCAGGTTCCCTGCTGTACTGAACCAGCCCTACCTCGGCACCTGTGAGAGGAAAACATGAAACACACTAAGACCTGAATATGACTTCAGACCACATGCACACATGCACACACACAAAAATACACTCCTCCCTAAAGCAGACACACACAACACCAGCAATCACAGAACATATACAATAGCAGGTGATGGTGGGGTACAGTATCACAAGCAAAACAGTCATATCACACATGTCAGCATGCAGGACATGTGTTGCTCAACAACATGCAGTGCAAGTGTAGTCAGTCCTTATTACTAACAGTATACATGGCTTTGATGCATGTGTTTTGTTATTAGGTGATGGCCCTCCCACTGGAACACAATGCATACATGGACACAACATTGCTGTGCAGGTATTCATAACCCTGTAATGTACTGTGCACCATAACTCACAGGTGTACATACCATTGCTGGATGTGTATCTGTGTGTCAGATAGATATCCAATGCTGATTACAGCCTCTGTGTCTTTAGCAAATAATTGTGGACACATTTTTAGCACATGCATGATGAGTATTCACACATCATCAGTGGTGTACGGATAATTGATGGAATACCATTCGGCCACATACACAATGTACGGTACTTATGGTGAGTGTAGATCATATTGTGGACATGCCAGTCTCATCCATGACATGGCATGCTAAAACACAACTGCATATTTAAACACTACACATACCCAATGTGTGTCATATGACCTAGCCACTCAATGGCATTACAAGACATATATGTGTCAGTTGTGCAAATGGTGATTGGGTATGCATACAGTTTAGAGATGCATATGTGTGCACACACGCAACATTAAGGTGTATAGCAATGAAAGCTATGTGTAATACTGTGGTTACAATAACTGGATGGGGTATAGTACCATAGGCCATTATCATGAAGCATCAGGTGGTCACTCAAGGCTACAAATGTTTCCCAAACCAGCACTAATTATGCTGTGCCGGAACTGTACTACCTTGGTTAAATTCACCATTTCACAACCAGTTGTTACGTGAGTTTGTAAGTGAGTTTGTAAGGAGGCCAATAAGGACCACTCCCTGACATGAACGTGTAGTGTGTTGCAGAGTGTTTAAATGCCCCATGATACGCTTAATGTGTGGATGAGATTTTGGATACTGGAGTGTGTCTTTACAGAGGGTTTGGGAATCCTTTATGTGTAGCATGTTAAAATGCTCTGTGTATGACATAGATGTGTATGTTATGTGCATGTTGAGTATCAACTGTGCCTATCCAATGGTCACTACAGTCTAGCCACAGTTGTTTGAGATGGTCTGGGTATTGCATGTGTTTGAGGCAGCTAATCACATTAGTGAGATGTGCGTGCTCTTACACCAAACGTGCACAGCATGCATTATGGGTAGGTGTGTTACATGTGCACATGGCCTACACCTTAACTATGACATGCACTTTTTATTTACAATAATAAATGTAGACCACACTCACCAGCATCTGTCTGCTGCCTTGATGTCACCCCAGAGGGACCTACATAGAGACGAGACAGTTTGTCAGTGGCCACAACTGTGGCACTGCTACTGTGTGTTTGCAATCTTAACAGTACAACAACAGTTTACATTCACAGGGCTACAGATTATGTTCCAAATGATCAGTATTTCACAACAACAGGTTCCACATCTTTGAACGACACACTCCACATCTCACATATGCATGATCTACCAATACAGATAACAGTATTGGTATCAGATATGCGATGTTATCTGCATGCTCCATGTGTGCTTGCTGGGTGGCTCCAACCTCCATCATGGTGTTATGTCTGTTGCTGTTGTTGTTGGGCAGGTGCCACCAGGCTCAGGAGCAGCTCCTCCACTCTGGTGAGGGGGGGATGGATATTAACACCACCTCCTGTTGCAAGCTGTTGTCTACGCACATCAGCAGCACGCTGACGGGCATGTCTGAGAAGATCACTGCAGTGGTGGTGTACCTGCTCATATGTCCGGTTATGCAGGCCTACCTCATTTACCCTGCGGATAACATCTTGCCACATTGCAGTATGCTCCTGCTGGTCCTGGCTGGTTCATGAGAACATGAGATGGTAGTGCTGAATCATACTGCTAATAATGATATCATCTTCAGCACTACTGTAACTGGGGTTCCTGCGATGGGCCATGATCCCTGGAAGACATAAATACAAAAATATGTCTGAGCAAGTCATATATCACATTTAACATTATACAGTACAGATATCACTGAACTGCCATATACAGCAACCTATAAGCTAACCGGGAGTGAAACAATGTAACTGCCACTTATCACTGCTCACCCCACAACTGCTTGAAAGTGCCTTGCTCACTCTCTATCTAATGAACCATGTTCTGCACAGCAACAAAATAAAATCACTATATAAGACTATACAAGAGTACCTGGCACACTGTATGCAACACGATGCACCACCTAGCCACAGCAGATATACATCAAGCTGATGTGTAAAGAAATATATCATCCATCGCAATCAGTGTAAGGTCCAGTAAATGTATTACTATAATACCACACAGCTTGTTTTAATGGCAAACCCGCAGCCAAAATATAAGCGCAATTGGGAATATAGGTCGCATACTGCTGTAGTACACTATGAATGTTGCTAGATACACAGTTATATGTTTTACCACGCATATGTCAAAGGACATGTTACAGACATACCCACACACACACATCAGACATAATTACAGGACACAAAGGTATGACAACCCAGATAAGCTTTCAGTGTGTACTATACAGTACTGTGTGTCAGTACTTACACAGCCTTAATCTTGAGAAATGCAATCTGTGATGAATACAGGGACCACACAAAACAGTGGATGCAAGCAATGTGGACATACATCATACTTTGCTGTACAGGCCCAGAGCTTCAAGTAGTACTACAGTACACACAGGATTTGGATTCAACATTGGCACCAATCAATAAACATAGATGTAGTGCTTTAGCCTCCAATGACAAACCCTAGTTAAAACCAAGGGACTTAATCACACTGTATGCAATAGCACTTGTTCTGCCTAGCAACAGAATACACAGCTTTTGCTAGGATCAAAACAAGGACCCATAATACCATGACATAAACAGTTTCCCACTAAGCTATCCCACAGATACATATCTTTGACGTATTCACAAACATATTGACCATCACAGTCAGTCAACAGTACAGAGAATCTATTGCAACAAGTAGATATAGGTGTGTATGAGTATATATAACTCTCTCTCTCTATATATATATATATATATATATATATATATATATATATATATATATATATATATATATACATATATATACATATATATACATATACACATCCATTGGTCTACATATACATATATATGTAGGCACATATACATTTCACCTTTCATAGTGAGAATATCAATTATACAAAGGATGTAAGGTATACAGTAATGTAATAAAATCGCACAGTCTTGGAATAAATGCATTGAAGGTGTTCACAGCCCAGGTAGCTTTAACAGGCCTTACTGGCTTCAACACTGCAAACTGAACAAACCACCCACAGTGTTTAACCACCACATGTCATATACCAGCACTGTATGCTGTCTTGTTTGTCACACTAAAACCTACATACAAATATGTGCATACTAACCTTCACCAACATATATATCTCCACCCTTCACAAACAGTTGCAATATGTCCCCTGCTCTATGCACATATACAGATGTGAATATATATGACACATATATATTTCTCCGTATGTGTGTGGCATACACACACAAGGTCCACACTGTTGTAAGTCCCTGGACCTCACAGCTGAACTGTTGGGCCTTGCTGCAACACAAACAGGTGTCGCATATGAACACACACTAACATTAGGGGGGGTATATATACGGCTACAGATGCTAGATAAGCATACTAGACTGCTACAGCAGTTGCCAATGCTAAGCTACACTTTAATATGACTATCATGCATGTGTTGTTCTGCCACACCCATGTTTATATAATGTCAGCGCTAATCTCCCCAACAGCCAATGGCCACACTACTGTACAGAACACAGATAATATGGATCTGATCTTTGACATTTAATGCTGAGCTACACATTTCACAAGTATGTCCCACTGCCCACAGGTACACACAGTATTGTACATAGCAGTAGTTAAGCAGAACATCTGCGCATAAAGAAGTACTGCTGCCACATATGAATGGTTCACATTATGTAGACTATTCTTCAATAACATCTACTACATGCCAGTAAATACATATGTCACATACCTTTCCTTTGTATGATTTGGTAATATTTATTTTTCCTTTTCTCTGTCTCTACAATAGAGTGATTGAGTTTGTTGGCAGAGATTGCAGCCTGCTTTTGTAGGAATTTGCACATGAGCATGTGATGGCCTCTGCACCAATTAGTGGCCACCATTTGCTAATTGCATGCAGCCTGCTGTGTAGTAATTGCAGTAATCACTGTCATAGCAACCCAGTATTATAAAGTGCTGACTCATGTAGGCATGGCCCTTTCAGCTTTGCAAGATGGAGATCATCCTTGTTTGCTGTGGACATCATTGTTTAAGACAGAAGGTTGGTATAGTTCTTATATCAGAAGCCAGGGGTGTAGCCAGAGATTTACATTTTGTACTCAGACCTAATGTTGCTGCTTCCAGTACCCAGTTGTCAGTGTAGAAATGCACTCACCCCTCAAAATGCTACCCTAAGATACATGGAAAGATGTACTTTCTTTTCAACTGTTACAATTAACTGCCATATAAAGCTGGTTATTGAGATGTATTCCTTTGGCACAAGAATTGTTTGTGAACTGCTATACTGTGAATGTTCATTTACTCAGTTCTAAACAGTTTGTGCTTTTTTAGTGTTGACATTAGCACAAGCTGCTCAGACAAACTGGACACATTTCAGTACAGTGAGTATGCTTACCTACATCCTTGGTAGACCCTGCACACACATGTATATTCTATATTTGGGTAGGGTTGCAGAAGTACAGCGAGCGTAAGTACTATTGTGTGGATTATATCTTGCTGGACTTACAGGGTTGCTGTGTACATGTTAGTTTATCAAGGCAAGTAGTCTGTCTGCGTAACTCCCAACTGTGGACCTATCCACATGATAGCCAGAAAATAGCCTGTTATTTTTTGTCTGTGCACCACACAGGTCTTTTCAGCACTAGAGCAATGGCATTCTTACAGTTGGTTGCTACCAGTCCATGGCTACATCCATTTGTATTTCAGTGTTGTATTCCTACATAAAGGTATGCTTCTGAAACTCCTTCCAAAGCTATTTGCCCATGTGTAACAGCAGAAAGGCTGATATGCCTCTGTGTTTCCGCCTCTGCCAGACTTCTCAACCACTCAAGTACATATTTGAACAGACTCAGGGAAAAGTAAAGAAAAAGTCAGGGACACCTTTAAAATATTATTGCCATTAAGTTGAGACATTGAGAGAATCAGATCATATGAATTAATACACCTTTTCTGAAGTAAAAGAAGTGTCTAACTCTTAATTATTGTCATTATTCATTAAGTGTAATTCACCACCTTTCTGGCCAAAGTCAGTAGTTTTTGGAGGGATTCAGAGGGACAGAGCTAAAATTTGTTTCAAAATCAGGGACATCCCTGAAAATTAGGGACAGTTGGGAGGTATGGCCTCTGCCCTAAACAGATATGCCAGTGTTTGTCCTGCTGTGATACTGTGTGGGGTTGTAAAGTGATGGTGTAACATTATTTCCTGCTAGAATGGCTGCTTCTCTTATCACAGTCATGTATTGTAATCCCACAACAACTGTTGGTCAACATCCACAGAACAAGATGTGTGGTATGGTATTCCTATTTTTCCTTTACATTCACTCATTCTGATGCATGATATATTTATTTAAGCACCAACTTGATGTATATCTACCGTGGCTTAGTGGTACTTCATGTTGTGTAGTGTGTGCAAGGTCTGGGGTTCAAGACTTAGAGGTGTTTTATTTTGCTCCTGAGCAGAACAAGGGCCCTCACATACAGAGTAACTAAGGCACTTTTAAGCAGCTGTAAGCAGGTTTGCGTGGGTTTGCGCATTGCTGAGCATAGCTTAGCCAAGCGCAAACTCACTCAAACCTGCTAATTACTGCTTAATAGTGCTTAATCCCGCTAACCCCCGCGCTCATTTCTTTGAAAGAAAAGAAAAATGGGGAGATAGGAAAGTGGTGAAAACGTGGCACAAAGAGGGAAAGACAGTATGGAAAATAGCCCGGGATGTGCAGGACGGGTGTAGGGAAGGTCCACAGCTGCCCATTTCTTCAACAGCAACAGCTGTGCATATGCAATAAATTTGGAGGTCGAAATGAAACCTTCAACCCCTGAGAGAGGGGTGAGGACAACAAAGAATGTTGTAATGCCAATTAAATAACATTTCAGGTGTCCAGTGGACATGTGTGCAAAATGGGCAGCTATGTATGGGGCGTAATTATTTTTTGGGTGCAGATTGCCCTTTTTATTTTTCAGGTGAGAGTGGAATGTGGGGTAGGGAAAGTAGGTATAGTTGGGGAGGTAAACAGACAAGATAAACAAGATGCATACAGGGGCGGTATATGACACGTGGTGGGTGAACACCTTTGACGGGGAGGGATGTTTGGAAATCGCAAGCCCATGAGCCCCCAGATGGAAACAGTGGGACTGAGGTCCCCACCCATGGGCAGTCACCACTGCACCTTCATGGCCCAGAGGGTGGCTGTTCTGGGGGCTGTGTAGGAGGGGCAGGCTGAACTGGAAGTTGTGCCACTCGGGCCTCAAGCTGGCATAGAGGTTCTGCAACAGAAACTTAAATCTCTCTACGCACCACAGCCCGGACCATTCGAAGGGTGATAGGTGGCCCTCCTCTGCCCATGCTTGCACGGGGGGAAGAGCTCCATCCCCTGCAGTGCTTCCACCCTAAGGTGGCACACGGCCAATGGAGGAGGAGGTGGCTGGGCACCAGATCTGTTGGTGCCAGGTGCCATGGCCAGCTGAGGTGGGACAGGTGGGTCTGCTGGGACCGGCCTTCCCATACAAACTATGTTTTGGACAGTTTAATAAAGATATGGGTTAGTAACAGTCAACAGCATTCCCAGTTATAACAGCATGCAGAAGTATTTCCATTAATCCAACACACCAGATTTTCAACAGTTGAAAAGCAAGCATAACACATGCATATATAGAACAAAAGTGGACATTACAACAGCATGCAGGTTGAATTGATGGCAACAGACCACCAATATTGTGGTATTTTAACAGGGCACATGCATAGAAATAAATGCAAATATTTATAAACCAATAGGACATACGTCCCAACAAATGTTTTGAGATTAGACATACCGATTGAGATGTGGAATTGCATTTTTTATGCACATACAGTAGGGTGGAAAAAGATAGCTCAATTAACAACTTATATATCCTTCTAGTTTTCACTACATTCCTATTAACTGCAGTTATGCACCTTACATGTATTATTACACTACCCAATATCCTTATATTGTGCAAGTGGATTTTGCTAGATCATTATTTTCATGAGCTGTATCTTACATACAAACTGTCCAAGATGCAGACGTTACTGCAACATATTTTATGAGTTGCTCACAGACACTACTGCTAAGATGGTACACTGACAGCTCTACTTTTACATAATTATCTAGATATGTTCAGATGAAAGTATCAGTTATATGTTAACAGCTCCCTACATTTCTGGCAGCACACTGACATTTCTGGGGAACACGATACCAAGCTACTCATGTGTCAGATTAACCTGTACATGCTGGGCATGAACCAACAGTTGAGGGCTGTAAATAAGCATAAAAGCTACTGGCACTCCCTTCATCCACGTTATATGGGCCTACCCAAGTGTGGGTTGACACTGCTTAATACAACACTACTATTTGTAGAATGCAACAGTACAACAGCATCAAAGAAAATGACACAGATGCACTCCAGTAATTCTACATTTATTAAAAGATTATTACACCTTTATTTATTGGGTTAAAACACTTTTTTGAAGGCTCTCTCATTTATTTTATATAACAGTACATGCAGAATAATTACTAACCTGCCTGATGAAGCAGCCTTTGCAGCCAATCTTCATGGGCTTGCTGGTTCATAGCCCGGACACCTGCAGCTGTGAAATAAATGCAGTGATATTGAGACATACATATCCATAGTATAGACAAGCATAGCAATTCTTAACTACTTGATACAATGGCTACTTACTCAGTATTGGGACATTAGGCATCGCATGGGATTCCTGGATCCACTGGTCCAGTTGATCCTCCCTACATTGCTTCAGGTCAGAATAATGGTGCCTGACCTGCTCACCAGTCTGAGGAACACCAGTGGCACTGGTGAGATCACGGGCAAGACTGTTCTGGGCCTCCATTTTACATTGGGTACCCTGGTACTGGTCCCGCAGGAGTCTTTCCTCATGATTGTGGACAAGGAGCTAAACCATTACTTTGGACTCCTCAATGCCCCAGCGTTGCGCTCTAAATCGAGTGCCTTCTCCAACACCGGCCATGCTGACTGCAGAAGGAAGCTATAACCGGTTATGGCAAGTATTCCCGGCTGTGGAGCTTAAATATGCCTTATTTCCCACACTTATTTGTGATTGGCCAGTTTTGGAAAAACTCAGCTGTAGGCACTCCTGCTTACCTGATGTTGACAATGTTTAAAATTCCTTTGATAGATATGTGTATGTTGAAAGTGCATGTATATGAAATGCTGTCATGGCTTAGTGGTTAAGTACTGTGACTATAGTGCACTGTATCCCGAGTTCGAGCCCTGTCACTGCTTTTTATTTTCCTACTGGGCAGACCTGACTGGTTACGGTACAGTAAAGGAGGTGTGGCCATGTTAACTGACTTTGCTCAACTTTGCCTGACTTTGCCCAACGTTGCTCGACGTTGCCAGACATTGCGCTGGTTAGCGTGGTGCACAGCTATGCACAAATACATTGTGATTGTGCTGGTTAGCGTGGTGCGCAGCTACGTGCAAAGACATTGCGCTGGTTAACACGGTGGGCAGCTATGAGCAATTTGATTTAAATATGCTCAATACTGGTAAAATGTGCTTAGCAGTATTTTATATTGCTTAAAATAGGGTACTCATGCCTCAGAATGCATAACCATTTCACCTTTATATATATATATATATATATATATATATATATATATATATATATATATATATAATTCGTTCACTACTACATTTAACTTTTCAATGCATTTTACAAAACTTATACATAAAAAATGTCAGGAAATATTTTTGTATACACATTTCCAACAGAAAATGGAACGTGCAGTAATGGGACTCGAACCGGGAATATCTCCTCTTTGTGTGAAGGGTTTAACCACTACGCTATCACTATTTTGCTTAATTTGCATATATTTTTCTTATTTTCCTCTTCTGGTGTCTAAGCTGCTAACTGTAGCTAAGCAATGGGCAAACCCACGCAAATAGGGGCAGCTATATCGGATGAAATAAAAAAAAATAAAAAAACTCTTTTTATTTTCAATTTTGTCAGTTGTTTAACATATGGGGGAGTGTAGTGTTACATTGTGCACATGTGAGCGGACTCGCTCATGTAACTTGTAATTGCGGCGTTTCTTCATTGCAGGGGCGTGGATTTTTGGACTGCTCAGCATTCCGGCATGCCCCCTACACTCGTCCACACTCCGTGTAAGCTTTAGAGTTGAGGCAGTGTACCCTCATTAATATGCATGGTGCACAGCCGTCATACTCTTAGACTGGCGCTTCCGTGTAAGACTAATCTAGTCTTACACGGAAGATTAGTAAATCCTGGGGGCTGATTTTTCTCAATAGGTCTTATTATCCACAGTCTGTTATGGTTCAGTGAAAAAGTTCTGGAAGTGCACTGCTATAGCATGAATATCAATATACCATGTTCATTAATAAGTTCTAATTCCCTTTATGAAGTGTTGTTGAGATTTTAATTTGCACCTACAAGCCAAAGCTCAACAAGCCAACAAAGACAATGAGGGTGCACACAATCGTTATCTTCTGCAAAGATATGGGTGTATCCTGTTAATTGCTGTGCTCCAGTTTGTAAGGATCTAATATTTTAAAATACAAGACACTTTATTACTGTATCAGCTGATTTAACAGCGGTCCCTCGGATTGGTTCTAGTCTGGATTTAGAACTTTACAGTTCTTTCAGCAAAATCCTGAGTTCAGGGACACCTATATGTCTGGTCAGTGAAACAGAGAACCAAATACATAAATGTACTTATCCCTAGAGTCTGACAGTTCACTTTCTACTCATTTGCAAGCAGTTACCTATAAATTAAGAAATAATATAGACCTGATACCACATTATTAAAAAGGAATATAAAAATCATTCATATATATTGCCAGACTTACAGAGAACTGTTGCAGCTGCTTCTGACAGTGGAGCACTCACCTGGAGAGAAATGGTAGTACAGTACCTCCTGACCAATGAAGCCATGACCTCTGGTTCATCAAATGATACACCAAGACCATATTTATTATATCTATGAGACACTTCCTGATGGGTCCATGGCTGGCTGAATACCTAGTAGTACCATAAGGATGGAAGAAACTACTGGACTGTCCCAGGGCAAAACATAGATGGAAAGTTCTGGAGAAAACATTTTCCAGTATTGACCAATCTCACCAATATATGGTCGAGACAATGTTTGGTGAAGTACGTACCAAAGATGAAGTGACTGCACTACATTTGGCTGCCAAAGAGACATCCTTAAAGCAAGTATCTGGTTGAGTGGACGTTTGACCACATTAACCAAGCGTTAGTTGTCAACTGAAGGAAAGCAATAATACAGCTGACAATCCCATTAGAAAAGTACAGTTTTGTACCTACCATAAATGTAGATGTTCGAAGATCCACATTGCTGCAGTCCTTACTTATGGGTAGTCCGCTGTCCTCGGTCGGCCCGAATACCAAAGTATTAGGCTGACGTCGGTCATGGGCGCCTAGATCTGACATCAGAGCGTCAGGGTATAAAGGCGCATGACCGACGTCATATCCTCAGTCTTTTCTTGCCCCAGATGTCAGAAGGCCAAACAAGAAAGGCCACAGCCAAAAACAGAATACCTCCCAAAAACAAGCCCAACAACAACCATCACCTAAAGCATAGCATCATGTGAAACTACAGTGGGAAGGAGGGAGGGTATTGACTGCAGCAATGTGGATCTTGAACATCTACATTTATGGTAGGTACAAAACTGTACTATGTTCTTCATCTCACATTGCTGCAGTCCTTACTTATGGGTAGAATCCCAAAGCAACGGGAAAGGGAGGTTGGTAAAAATCATAGAGCATTAGGGGCTGCTAAAATGCCCTGTAAAATTGCAGTGGCAAATCCAGCCCTAGACTTAGAATAAAGAGGAAGGTGGTAATGTTTAGAAAAAGTATGCACTGAACTCCAAGTAGCTGCCTCCAAAATGTCTTTTGTAGCTACCCCCTTAGAAAGGCCGTAGAAGTAGCAGTAGCCCTAGTGGAATGAGGCCTGATTCCAGCCGGAATCTCCTTACCATGAAGGGAATAACAGAAAGAAATACAAAACCCAATCCATTTAGAAATAGTTTGTTTTGAAACAGGTTTACCCTGTGAACCCAAAGCAAAAGAAACAAACAACTGCTGAGACTGTCTGAACTCCCTGGTTCTGCTCAAATAATAACGCAACTGTCTGTGAATATCCAAAGTATGCAGAATTTTCGCCCCTTTATTTTGGGGGTTTGCATAAAAAGTAGGCAAATGAATAGTTTGGTTTAAGGCCACACTAGAAACCACTTTAGGCATAAAGGAAGGATTAGTACGCAAAGATACCCTATCCCTATGAAAAATCAGGAAAGGCTCCACTGCCATGAGGGCCTGTAATTCAGAAACCCTTCTTGCAGAGGTAATGGCCAACAAAAAAGCAGTTTTCCATGACAAATACTTTAACTCGGCAGTAGCTGCAGGCTCAAAAGGTTGTAGAGTAAGTTTTTCCAACACAAAATTGAGATCCCAAGCAGGAGTAGGAGCTCTACGTGGGGGTCTTATATTCTTTGCCCCTCTAAGAAATTGCTTAAACAAAGGATGAGAGAATAAAGGAGGGTCACAATCATAGTGAGCAGAAATGGCTGCAGCATGGACCTTTATCGAGGGAGAAAGACAAACCCTTGTCCAATAACTCAGTAAGATATTGAAGAGCAACACTTAAATCAGGTTTGGAGACATCAAAGTCCTTTCTTTTGCTCCAAATAAAAATCTCCTCCATTTATCAGAGTAAACTTTCCTGGTACTAGGCCTCCTGGCCTCCAAAATAACATTCAAAACTTGTTGTGGAAGCTGAGACCCTCCAGAGTCTAAAACAGAATATGCCAGGCTGTTAGATGCAGAGACTGAATCTTGACATTGAGGAAGTGACTGTCCTCTTGTGACAAAAGGTGCGGAATCAAAGGTAGAGGCCATGGAGGTTCTCGTACTAAACTCCTCAGTAGTGGGTACCAGTGTTGTCGAGGCCAATCCGGTGCTATCAAAATCATGGTTGGCTTGTCTTGTCTGGCCTTTAAAAGTACCTTGGGAAGAAGAGGCAGAGGTGGAAAGGCATATACATGCAGATTGTTCCAACTGAATGATAGAGCGTCCACCTTCCAAGCTGTGTGATGAAACATTTTTGTGCAAAACTTTGGCAACTGGTAATTTAGTGGAGAAGCGAACAGATCTATGTCTGGAGTTCCCCATAACACTGTCAACTGTTGGAATACATGAGGATCCAATTTCCACTCGTGAGGATCCACTATTTGTCTGCTCAAGACATCTGCTAAGGAGTTCTGTGCTCCTGGTAGAAACCTTGCCTGAAGATTGAGGTGTAGATTGAGAGCAGTTTCCCACAGAATCATCGCTTGCCTGCAAAGAGGGTAAGAATGGGTTCCCCCCTGCTTGTTGATGTACCACATGACAGTAGTGTTGTCTGTTTGAATCAACACCTGCCCTGGGTGAAGTAAATCTTTGAAAGCCATCAATGCAAACTGGACTGCTAACATTTCCTTCAAGTTGATATGCAAATGTTGGAGTTTGACAGGCCACGTGTTTTGCACCCATTTTCCATTGAGGTGTGCTCCCCAAGCCTTGTCCGAGGCATCTGTCGTTAGAATCTGACTCGCCTCTGGCCGGGTCACAGAGAGTCCCTTGTTTAGGTGACATTCCTGAGCCCACCACAAAAACTCCTTCTGAATGCAAGGTATTATCTGAATGACAGTGTATAGATCTTGGCAGTGCTGTGTCCACACATTTTTGAGATACCATTGAAGCTTCCTCATATGCAATTTGGCATTGGGAAGCATCAGAATACAAGATGCCATGAACCCCAAGGCTTGAAGGACTGTCCTTGCAGTCAGCCTGGACCGTAGAGACATTTGATGGAAATAAAGAGAAAGGCTTCTTTGTTTGTCCGGGGTCAAAAAGGCCATCTGGGAAGCTGTATTCAG
Source organism: Protopterus annectens (assembly GCF_019279795.1). Classification (NCBI taxonomy): domain Eukaryota; kingdom Metazoa; phylum Chordata; order Ceratodontiformes; family Protopteridae; genus Protopterus; species Protopterus annectens. Next base: position 1,813,069,057 of record NC_056731.1, read on the forward strand.
TCTCACACCCAGAAAGCACATGTCCTGAGAGGGTACTAGACTGGACTTTGTTTCGTTCACAGAATACCCTAGGCATCTTAACACTGCCATCACATACTGTAGATGATGAAGAAGTTCGTCCTTTTCTTGTGCAATAATCAGGCAATCGTCTAAATAAGGATAAATCTGTATTCCTCTTAGTCTGAAAAATGCTATCACTGGAGCCAGAATCTTTGTGAACACTCTGGGTGCAGTAGATAAGCCAAAGGGCAATGCAGAGAACTGATAATGTAAATTTCCAGCCAAACGCAGGTACCTCCTGCAACTGGGCCTGATAGGAACATGCAGGTAAGCCTCTTTGAGATCCAGAGTAACCATCCAGTGATCTTTTCCCAACAGAGGTAAAAGTTGTTGTAAAGTCAGCATCTTGAACTTTGGAATGTCCAGGTAAGTGTTGAGGATAGATAAATCCAAAATTGGTCTCCACGTGTTCCCTTTCTTTGGAACTAGAAACAGGCGAGAATAAAATCCTAGGCCCACTTCTGACAGAGGAACTGGCTGTATAGCTCCTATTTGAAGAAGTAAAGAAATTTGTCTGTGAGCCTCTATCCTTTGCCGAGGAGGGACGTCCGGCATGCCTTTGAAAGGAGGCATGGTATGGAAATAGAACTTGTAACCTCGGATTATAATGTCCAATACCCATTTGTCCTGGGTGACTAAATGCCAATTTTGCTTGAAAAGAGCCAACTTTCCTCCCAAAGGAGCTGCCAGGCAAGAAGAATCTGGCAGCTGAAAATGCAGGTCATTGGGCCTGTTTACAAAAGGACTGGCCCCTGCCCTCACCAGCAGACTGAGCAGGCGAACTCCATTGTCTCGGCCTGAAGGTACCCTGAGCTCTGCCCCTACCACGCCTAGATCTACCCCTAGACTGAGAATCAGAAGAAGGGTACGTCCACCCCTTAGTAGGCCAATTTCTACTAAACTTTGGAGGTTGTACCTGCAAAAAATCTTTAACAGTCTGCATAGACTTAGCCTTGTCTTCCATTTTCTTTAAGACTGACTCCACAGGAGGACCAAACAAAACTTCAGATTGTAAAGGGCATCCAGAATTCTAGACTTAACATGCTCAGACAAATTCTGATCCTTAAGCCAGGCGTGCCTAGAATAACTGAACCAGTGGCAGCCACCCTAGAAGAAGCCTGTAAAGCATCAAAACCACATTGCAAAGAGTGCTTACCCACCTGTTCAGAAACATGCACTATATCCTGCAATTCTTTACACTCTATGCCCTCTGCCAAAGCATCCACTTTAGATCTTAGCTGAGAAAGGAGGAAATTCTGATACTTCAACATATGAAACTGGCAGTTCAAAGCTCTCATTGCTAAAGTAGAAGAGGTATATACCTTCTTACCCCATCTATCCAAAGCTCTAGCTTCCTTATCCAGAGGAACCGGATTCTTAACAACAGAGGCTCTAACACCCTTAGGCCCCTGACTAATAGTTTCTGGGTCCGCCCTAGGACTCTTATAAAGATATTTATGAGCCTCAGGCACCCTGTAATACCTGTCCGGGTTTAACTGGAGCAGGAGGCACAGAATCTGGATTAAGGGAAGCTTCCGAGAAAACATCTGAAACAACATCCAAAACCGGAGGTATAGCTAAGGGTCTATGCTGTGGTAAGAACAAGAACTCCCTAAGTCTCTTCCGTGAATCAGAGTAATCCTGTCCTTCCCACTTAAAATGCTCCCTCATGGAATGCAGAGTTTCTGAAAATGAAAAATCCTCTGGAGGAGAAGCAGAAGGAGTGGAATCCTCTGCATCAGAATCAGAATAAGGAGGGAAATCTTGAATGTCTTCAGCAGAAGACTCTGAATCATCTGAGGCCTGCTCTAAACTTTCCAACTCTGGCTCCATCCTGGGCCTCTTATCAGGAGGAGGCATAGAACCTCTAATTAAAGTAATCAAATCCTCTGCCATTTTAAGCATGTGCTTTTTAGGCACAGACCCTGAAGAACCAGAACTGACCCCAGAGGAAGACAAAACAGAACTGCCCTTAGAAGGAGCCTTAGAAACAGTAACAGAAGGCCTAACCACCTTAGGCATAGAAGGGAGAATAGTAACCTGAGAGGCCCCTTCAGCCTGACCTGCCTCCTGAGAGGCCACATCATGTAAAATCAAAGTTTCCCCCTGGGACTCAACAGAAACTTCAGCCGGATCCACCTGTTCAGCTGTAGCTTCTAAAGATCCGGCGTCCGTAATGGACGAATCATCCTGCCTAGGCTTTAAAGATTTGTCTTTGCGCTTCTTAGTAGAAGCAGGCGTTGGAACATCCGACGGCATATTATAATTACACCTCTTGCCAAAGACTAACCTAGCGCAATCTAACCTCCGTTTTATAGTGCGCTTATTAAACCTAGCACAAAACCGACACCCAACTACGTCGTGCTCGTCCCAAACAAGGAATACAAAGAGTGGTAATCCCTATGCGTATCTGTTTCCCACAAGAAATACAATTATTCACTTTTTCTGACATCCGTAAGTAACTGAGGCAAGAAAAACAAAAATATTCCCAACGGGTACTTAGCCCAACTTGGTATCGGTCTGAAACTCCGAAAACGAAAAATTTCAGAATGCCGAACGGCACTTGCAACGCTGCTTCTGCATCGGACCATGCGGCAAAAAAGACTGAGGATATGACGTCGGTCATGCGCCTTTATACCCTGACGCTCTGATGTCAGATCTAGGCGCCCATGACCGACGTCAGCCTAATACTTTGGTATTCGGGCCGACCGAGGACAGCGGACTACCCATAAGTAAGGACTGCAGCAATGTGAGATGAAGAACATCCATCTGCTTGGCTACCACAAGCACTTCCATCACTGGAGCAAAGGAGACAAAAAGTTGGCAGAGCTTTGTAAACTTCAGCACAAGCTTCAAGTAACACCCGAGCTAACAGTACACATCCAGGGTACATAAAGCCCACCTGGTGTCTACAACCACAAAAAATCCAGGAAACCAACTGGCTCAGGGAAATCTCTTAACTGACCTTCAGGAGAAAGCATGGTTTTATTCTGAGGAACACCCTTCCTCTATGAAAGGCCAGATATGGCTTCCTACACATATAGCTTGACGTTCTGACATGGGACAAAGCTGATGGTCACCAGGAACAGTTTTCTTACAAAATAAATTCAATACTGCTGAGTGCGTATGCTCAATTGGATGGAACTGTTTCCTCAATGAAACTCAGAGA
>NC_056731.1:1813082285-1813084139 GCF_019279795.1 Protopterus annectens
ATTCCACTTCGGTTTTGAGAAGTGAGAAGTTCGCTTTTGAGAAGTTTTTCACTGTGGTTTTCTGGGTTAGGGGTGGGGTCGGGATGTGGATATCCAGTGAAATTAATTTATGGTCTGATCTTACCAATGAGCGATATACTTCTGGTATGGAGCATAGAGTACCCATGTTGGTAATGATCAGGTCTAGTATGTTATCCCCTCTTGTGGGAGTGGTGACTAGTTGTTCCATAGCATTTGAGTTTATAATTTCCAGGAACCTTTGGGCAAAGGTGCTGGGGCTTGAGTAGTGCTCCCAGTCTATGTTTGGGTAGTTGAAGTCGCCCAATATAATGGTGTTCGGAGAGATCTTCATGTTCTCCAATGTTTTCAGGAAAGCAGAGTGGGATTCTTGACTTTGAGAGGGTGGTCTGTAGGATGCTATAAACTGAAAAGCAGTCTTGCCCACTGTTAGTTGCACATGGATGATCTCCGATACTTCATGCAATGCCACTAACCTGGAGGTGTGGATATCCTTGATAAATATGGAAACTCCCCCTCCTTTTGTGGTTCGGTCCGGGTTTTGGGGCCGAAAAGCATGATATGAGGTATAACCTGGTAGTGCTGGGGTGCTCTCTGGAGCCTTGAACCAGGTTTCTGTCACTGCACAGATATCGATGTTCTCCATACTGAGGAGAGCTTCGAGTGTGTGCATCTTGAGGTTAAGACTTCTGGCGTTTAGCAGCATTACCCTTAGTTTCTTGTTCCTTGTGCTGTTTATGGAGGTGGGTTTGACTTTTGAGCCTTGCCTAAAAAAGGCACTACGGGGGTGGCAAGAGCCTTTGTCAATATCCGAAAGCCCAGTCGTGACATGTGCAAGTGTCCCTAGCGAAGCAACGTGGCTTGTCGAGCATGTCATCCCAGGCTGACAGACACTGGATCCACTTTGAATGACACCAAAATTTTAGCCAATTGTTAAAATCGATCATTTTGCCTTTGTACTGTGGCATCATTCTAGGTGAGGGTAAGATGCTGCTCAAGGTCAGGGTCATACCGGCCTGGCCTACATGATCAGAGAGCTCCTCTATGTCTCTTTTCATGTAGTCCAGGGAGGTATGTCTCAGGTCATTCACACCAGCATTTATGATGACGGAGTCATATTTGTATTTGCTTTGGAGTGACCTGAGTGCTTGCGTTATGTGGCGGATCCTAGCGCCCGACAGGCAGCTCACTGTGACCTTCTCTTTGTTCAGCCTGGTGGCGGGCGTCAGTGTGTCTGACAATAGAGTCACCTATTACAAGAGTATCAGGTGTGTTATTCAGCCTTAAGGGCTGTGGCTGCTTGGCACACTGACTTTGTGGGCTATGTGTTGTGCGTGTTTTGTTTTGGGGTAGCGTTTGCTTGGATGTCTGCTTTGGAGGTCTCTGTTGCTTATGTAGATTTTTATTTAGAGCCTCTGCGTATGTTTTTGTGTATTTATGTGTTTGGTTCGCTGATGTGGTGGGACTATGTGATACTGGAATTGTGTTGTGTGAGGTTACCTTCTCCTCCTGACTGGTTTCACCAGTTTTGAGATGAGAGAGCTCAGCCTCCAGTTTGGCTATATGGTTGCATCTCTCACATATATTTGAACCTCTAATAAAACAACGTGGCAACAAACGAACTTGCTGTAAAATCAAAAAACACCGGACAGACTGCAGGACGGTACCAAAAACTTTAATATAATGTTAAGCGCTTTTCGTTTGTTCAAATGACAAACTTCTTCAGACATAGAAAAAATCACTTGGCACAGTCTTTAAATAAAGTAACTGTTAATTAATCAATAATTGAAGCAACTCATTTAAAGGTATAACCACATTACCTACAAGCACCTCTCT